>NC_057806.1:69799714-69983457 GCF_018294505.1 Triticum aestivum | reverse complement strand
CACACCCCGCCGGATCTACCTTCCGCACCTTGGAACCCCCAACTGCCAACTCACCACTTCACCAGAGTCGCTTCAGCGACTGGCTTGTCCACCGTTCCAGATCTCCTTGATCGCCATCATGGTCCACCGCACCGGATCTGCTTAACCGGCGCCCTCGTCCACCAAAGCATAGGCCCTTCACTGACTCCCTCGTCTGCCGCAACAGATCTGCCTCACCGAAAGCACTGTACAATGCGCCCGCCGAAGCCTTCGTCCACTGCACCGGACCCGCTCCATGGACGCCATATTAAACTCCACCAGCCCTGCTTTACCGATGCCGCAACCTCATCGGGTTATTTCGATTTGTACTCCTTCGGTTTTTCTCTTTATCATGCAACTGTTCACTTACCATAGATGAGCTTTCTTGTATGTCAACACGCACCGCAACCGTAGCACCGGAGCCGCTTCAGCGATGGTGACAGCCGGCCCAAACTCAACCGCAACACGAGCACCATCCATGATCCTTAGCTATCAAGTATGACAATGATACCCATACGCCGCCGAGAATCAGGTACTATTATCCAACGGCCGGCACCTATGTTCACTTTCCTAGCATAAGCACCGCACCTTTGAATTTCTTCAGGGCATCATTCAGTTTTTCATGAGACGCATTATTCTGCTTGCACCTGTAGGGCCATACTTCTGGCAGTGAACATGTTACATGTGCTAAATTACATACCAGTGCACATATAGTTAATATGTTTTAGTTTTGTTCTGATGCCACCTGTTGGTTCCATCAGACTGATTAATGTTTTGTATGCTTAATTACACATCAGCAAACTAGCATGTGGTTCCGCTGCTTTTTGTTCGTTTTACCCTACATTTTCTGATGCTAGCTATTACATCACTGCTCCGAGCCTCTGTTCATTACTTGTTTGTGTGTTCTTGATCTTCCCAAGTTGCATGAATAATTTGATGCTTCTATTAATTATGGAGCTGCCAACCCCATCAAGCAAAATATTTGTTCTTTTGGGGCTGGCACCTCGAACAAGCATAAAAATAGAGGGAAGCAGATATATTATCGTGTATGCACACACCCTTCTTTCATTAGTTTAGATGAACCATTGATGATCAATTCGGACCAGTGCATGCGATTAAAATTAATTTTACCTAAATAGATGGTGCAGAATAAACTACAACAACTAGATTTGCAACCACGGGATGCTGATGATATCTTCAAAGAACATTGCAATAGCAGCTAGGCTTCACAGCAACATATGGTAAGCCAGTGTGTTTTAGTACATGTGAAATGTAATGTGAGTGGGCTGCTTTCTTGGCTTGTTCCCTCAACGTGTAATCCTACTGAATTACAAATAGTTCAGTTGTCTGCTTTGCTGTATTGCTTGATTCGAATGCTTATTTGTTGTTACGCTATACCTGACTTGGCCTGTAACATCCCAAAATTCTAAATTTTGGAATGTTATAATAAATAGATAGATTTGATTGTTTGATTGTTTGTTGTGTGATTGATTGACTGAAAGTGAGTGAATTCGAAACTTTTTGAAAGTTAAATGAGAGGGAATAAAAGGACTTCCCCAAACTTTCAATTTTGCATTTATGCTCTCCATAAATTCAAATACTTTTCATCACAAAACCCTGGAGAGAAGATGACATGACTTCTTCCATTTATTTAAATGAAAAGGGGTGTTGAAAATATATGAATTTCTTTTGGGAAGATTTTTCAATTCAGAAACTTCAAGCAACTCAATGATTTTCACGAGAGAAGATAAAATGACTTCTTCAAAGCATATGAAATATGAGTTGGGAGTTTCAAAGAATTAAATTCAAAATCCCATTGAATTTATTTTCAATTTGGAGTTATTTGGGTTTTATTCAAATAATTTTTCTCCAAAAATAAAATACATGGAAAATAGGGTAACATGATTCCCTACATCAGAAAATTGGAGATAAATAAGTTTGAAATCATTGTGGTATTTTTAAATTGATTTTATTGGATTTTATTAGAGAATGAGCACTCTTTGAATTATTAGAATTTGTGTGTATTTTATTTAATGCTAGAAAAATGTCCACGTTGTAGAAAATCTTTTTCTAAAAATTTTGATATATTATATGCCTATAGAATATTTCTGTTTATTTTTGTTTTATTTTACTTTGTGCGGATAAATATTTATTTTTTTTAAAAAAACTTCTTCTCGCCGAACTGGGCCGACCCAGCCTCCAGGCCCGGCCACGGCCCAGCCCAGCCGCGCTTCGCCCTTGAGCTCGGGACGGAGTCCCGAGCGTAGCCGACGCCGCAGCCGGACTCCCGCCGCCGCCTCGCCGCTTGCCTCCTCCTCCACGCAAGCCCGCCTCCTCGCCTCCTATATATACCGTCGCCGCCCCGATCTCTCTCTCCCTCCTCTCGCGCCGCCACCACCATAGATCGCTGCACCGCCGCCCGCACCCGATCCGAGCCGCCGTCGCCCGCCGCTGCCGCCGCCTCGCGCCGCCTCCCGCTGCTGTCGTCGCCTCGCCGGAACCGCCGTTGTCGCATCGCCAGATCTCGCCGGAGTTAACCACCGCCACTGGTTTATTTCCCTCGAACCAGTATAAACCAATAAAACCCGACCCGGTTTATTTTATTAGGGTTAGGTTTTTCTCTTCGGTTTTTCTTAAAAACTCGATTTACCGGTTATTTAACGAACGTTCATTCGTTTACGATCGATAGTGAACAGATTCATTAGATTAGTTCTGTTAGCGAGCATTCGCTCGATAGATTTTTCCTTTTTTTTAATTTCGGCCAGGGAGCTATTCGTGGTAATTTTCTTCACAGATTAGTCCTTGTACTTCAAACGATCACTACTTTTTACTCATTTGTCCAAATCCAACGAAACCAACGCCCACTTCTTCGTTATGATCCCCTATATCCAGTAAAGCAACTTAAACATGTTTTTGAAATTTTAAAATTTGAATTAGATCAGATTTGATTTCAAACTTCGTTTGATTGTAACTTGGGTTTTATAACTCCATTTGAGTTGATTCTTTTTGCAAATTAAAGCTCTTGACCTAAACTTTCTGATAAGGCCAAATTCACATAATTTTGTTACTGTTAGAAATTGTTTTATGCTTCAAGAATTATTTGCTTGGTTTTGATGTTTTCTGAAACGTCTTCTTCGATCTTTCTGACCTTTTGAGTGAGTGCTTATGTGTGGTTACTACTGCTTGATTACGATAGATTGACCGGAGTGAGACGAGTAGATCTATTAAGAGTTATGAGTGCGAATCATCTTCATCAACATTGCAGGCAAGTTCACACTTTGATCATATTCCTTTCATACCCAGTTTTTATGCATTAGTTTCAACCTCAAACATTGCATGAGTAGGATTGATAGCATGTAGGTATTGGGAAGTAGTTGATGAGGTAGGAACCTATTGCCCTGCATTCAAACCTTGGTAGTTACTATTACATTGCTTATATTGCTATGCTATGCTCGTAGACGTGGATTGGGTTTGAGAGTATTCATGACAGATGTGAGATTGTTAATTAATGGTTTACTTAAGGTGGCAACTTTAACACACATCTGGGTGGATTGAGGCACCTGGGTATTCCAGCGATTGCCTATTTTGGCACCTGGATATTCCAGCGATTGCCTGTTTTTCTTTATGGACCGCCACCCAGGCTCAAAGAGATCATGAGATTATTCATACTAGAAACTTCCATGTGCAGCCACAAGCTATTATGGGCTCTAGCATAGTTGATTAAGTCGTGTGAACTCTTACAGTGGTAGACTAGCAGATGCAGGGGATGTAGGTGGTACGGTCTACCCATCGTAAGGTTCAAACGCTTCTAAAAGACTGTGTCTCGGTCATCCGTTTCTCAAACACCATGTAGTGCGAGAAATCCAACGAAGGAGATCGATTCTTGTGGGGAAAAGTGCGCAAACCTCTGTAGAGTGTATAAACTAATCATGATTAGCTGTGTCCCCGGTTATGGACGTCTTGAGTATCTAGTACTTAGATTATCATGTGAATCTCATCATGTGACTTTAAATAATTTTGTTGGGTTTTAATGATGATGCTTAATTGGGATTGAGAGGGTGTCAATGCTCTCAATGTTTAACAACCACCATGATAGTTAAATAAAATTTATTCCTTTGCAGTAGGGAAAAATTGGCTTTACGCAAAACTGTAACCATAGAGCTTTTCCACCAGCCATATATGCATGTAGTGATAGCCATTATTCATCATTGCTCTATAGTGTGAATTTGCCAGTACATTCAATGTACTGACCCTTTGTGGCTGCAATGTCTCCTGTTGCAGGATTCTTACGACGAGTAAGTGATACGTTAGGGTTACGATTTCTACACTCAACTTTGCCGTTGGTGTTGATGGGAATCCACAACCTTTGTTACTTCCTCTATATGGATTGAGGTAATAGTATTTACGTTACTTTATACATGTGATTTACCTCTGTTATAAATCCTCGAGTACTGTGTGTGTCAGCATACCGATCCAGGGATGACACTTAAGCACAGAGACTTGAGTATTTGAGGTCGGGTCGCTACATGGCCAATATGTCAGCAGTGCCTGCTGTACTATCATAAAGAAATGCATGCCTATTTCATTTGAGTCCTTAACTTTTCCTCTCAACTTCATCACAAGACTGTCTTCGTAGTTTATATGAGGCCACACTATTAAGTGCTTTCTCAAATTATTTCAACTGCTTAGATGCCTTGGCAACTTAAATATAGCGGTTGTACACTCCCTTTCAACTAGGGATGTCATTTGGGTCCCGTTTAATCCCGATTAAAGTCCACTAGTGGTATGATAGTCAAAAGAGTTTTTGTTTTTTGAGGAAAATGAACTAGGGAGGTAGCAAAAACTAACTAGATGGGACTGCCAGATGTCGTTTATTTGCCACTTACATCCCTAGTTTCATCTTACCATTTTAATTTCTTTTCGGCTGATGCCTCTTCGAACTATTTAAATATAGTTTGCCATGCTCGGCAATAATTCGTCCGTCGTTTACCATGTAAGCTTACTGACTGGATCATACGATAACTATCTCTTACTGATGTCCAGCGGAAACCTTTCAGGATGTCGTTCACACTAGGACACAATGTACAACCCATCTATTTGTGGAAGCAGTGCGCCATCCATGTTACCAGTTGGTTGCAGTTCGGAGGCAACACCGCCGGAGAGCAGTCTGAGCATAGATATTATAGTGCTTGAGGCTCTACTAGAGGCAGAAAGAGATGGTGTGGCTGCCATGAATGATGTAATATTTATCTTGAGGCTGGAAATTATGGAATTAGCAACACGCATTATGCAAGCAACCCAAGAATTGGAGGAAGTAAGAATGATGCATTCGAAGACGGAGGAGGTCTTGTTGTTTCTGCTATCTGAAGCCCAAGGTAATCCCGGTTCTTCTTTAGATACCAGTTGAAATTGTCATTAGATTATTCTACTTGCATGTTGTGTCATGTCTCTGAATGGATTATGTTGCAAGACCCACTATGTTGTCCATGTGTTGTAATGATCCGAATTTTTTAGGCGAGGTAATCCTCAGTACTTGTATGATTGACATAAGGTGAACTGTATTTCATGTGAGCATATTGTATTGGATGAAATAACTGTTTGACTCAGAGTGTATCCAACCTACTGAATTCGAAGATCACGACATTTCTAAATCATAATCATATATAAAGGTGGAATAAATCTTTGTTGTGGTTTTGAAGAAATAAATAACAAAACGTATAATTATCTATGGATATTCATAATCGAATACAAATTGGATTTGAATTTAGTTTGCCAGGTCCAAGGGCAAACGTGAATGCTAATTCTCCCAAGTTTTGAACGAAGCGGCTAAACACCCACTATAATTTGTGGGCTGCCCGAAGGAAGTGTTTGCGAGATGGAAATTATTGTCTACCCCTGACACTTGACATCCTTATCGACCGGATTTACACTGATGTTGATAGGGGTAGACTAGTAACTTCAATCAGACGTGACACGACGGCCTCTGAGCCCATTCAGACACGGTGGGCACCAAACGTGGGCGGCAAAACACATTTGATTCAAGCTCGTCCGAAAGACATGTGTCTCTTCCTCCATTTCCCCATTCATACACGGTGGGCGGCAAAACAAACTCTCGTCCGAAATTGATGTAGGCTAATATTTTAAATAGGGGCAGATGTGTAACTTCCATCAGACGTGACACAACCGCCCTACCTGTCAGCCCCGTTCATACACCGTGGGCGCCAACCGTGGGCGGCAAAACACCCTCTCCTCACCCAAAATAGTTACCGGCAAATATTTGGGAGATGCGAGATTACCGTCCTATCCCCAACCGACGCGATGTCCGAAATTTTAAACGGGGGATAAGTTCGTCACTTTCCCCCATTTTAGAGAAGCGCGTCCCAAAGTTTGAGATCCCCCCTCCCCTCCATTTCCCCATTCATACACCGTCGGAGGCACGACAACCTCCGCAATGCGGCCAGCCTCCTCCGTCCGCCACCCCATCCTCCACCTTGCCGGAGCCGCTACCCCTACCCCGTCGTCCATTGCAAGAGATGGACGTCTCTCATCCACGGCGCTGGACCAGGATCCTTTCATCGCCTCCTCTCGCTTCATCGGCACCGTCGTCCACCTTGTCGTTGCCACTCCTACGACCGCCTCGTCCATGGCAACACGATATATCCCCCGACCCGGCCGTCTGCCATCTAAAGTCTTCTTCCCCGCCGCCGACAGCCATCGCACCTGCAGCACCCTCATCGTATCAGCATAGGCCTACACGACGTCGCAAGAGAGGTGGTACTCTTCCATATGTGCTTAAGTTATTGATCTCACCCGAAAAATAGATCCTAATTTGTTTATTGTACTTTTCTTGTCCGTACCAAATCGTAGTGGCTAGTTGAAAGCAAACATTGGTTGCGAAGTAACTTTGTCTATTTTGCACCTTCAGATCTGCCACGGGCATGATACTCATAAAGCTTATGGTTTCCCCCCTTTATATTCACTACCATCATCGTAGGTGCTTCGTGTCGTGCTGAAATACGAATCTGATATGATGCTCATATCACTAAAACAGAGAAAGTTTAATTGGTCACCTAATGTTCCTATATTCGTTTCGAAAAGCATGTGCGTCACCCACTGGTCCAGCTAGTTCCACTTTCCTGATTTTTCTCTTGATGCTTAGGGTTTTCCCCTTTTATATACTCTACTATGATCTATGTACGTGCTTTCTGTCGTACTAGCATTACTCCACCCTTCAAGCTAAACAACACAACACTCAGAATTCGAAAGCTTAGTTGTTCAAATATGATTGTGATATGATACTGATATTAGTTAACCGACACAATTAATTGGTTAGCTAAAGGTCCCACTTGAGTTTCCAAATGCATGTCACGACATATAGAGAGACAGCATAATTGCATTTCTTTGTCACTTGTTGACCGTACTTTCTTGTCCATACCAAATCTTAGTTGTTATTTCAAAGCAAACATCGGTTGCTAACTACCCTTTGCACGGTTTGCAGCTTCAGATCTGCCATCCCACTGCCACGGTCAATAGTGTACTCAGCATGCTTATGTTTTCCCCATTTTATGATGACCACAATCAGCCTACGTGGTTCATGTCATAATAGCACTGCTCCACCCATCGAGCTAAACAAGCTTAGTTGTACAAATTCATATATGATATTATTGCTGATATTAGTAAAACTGAGAGATGTTTAATTGGTTAGCTAAATGTTCCTACTTTAGTTTCGAAATGCATGTGAGCCACATATGGAGAGACCGGAAAGAATAGTATTTCTCTGTGCGCTCTGGTTCATCATGGGTGGCCAACCGACATTGTATTGAAAGACTTGTAATATGTTCAATCTGCTTGCTCTTTTGCTCTTCTTTAAGATGATACTCTTCTCTTGCGGTCGACTGGTCAGGTCGAGTTGTTCTCCCTTAGTATATTTTGAATCTGTCAGGTCAGGTCGACTTGTTCTTCTTTACTATATGTTGAAGCTATCATCTGCGAAGTGTCATCACTTATGGAGCTCTCATATTTTGAGTAGTAGGCCATATTATATTAACGCACACAACAAATTACAGCATGCATGGCATCTTTTAAAAGAATTGCAGAGATAGCACAAAGGGGTTTATAGGGAGGCAGTATTGGATTAGAATCACTTCTGCATTACAAAGAAAATCTCACTTGTTTTTATGTTTTCATGCATGTCAGATATTGAACATCATCAAAATGAATATGAGAATGGGCGCACAAGAGGAATATTGTGGAATGATCCACTGGCTAACAAACTTGGCATGGTGGAGGATGGCCTATCTTATTCACCCATCAAGGTGCTTGCTCTAACTTTGCAAAGTTGTATTGGTCGCACATATTTTGCATCTGACCTCTTGCATTACTTCTACTTTGTTACACCATCTGCTTAGTTTAAGCATCATATATGAGTATATGCCATACCTATCCATTTTCTGTACCTATTCCATGTGTCGTCACACTATGTTTTTCCAGTCAAATGTTGTTCTTTCGTAATAGATGTCCAAAAGGAAGAGGGTGAGTGTAGATCCTCGAGGAGTACAAACTAGGTATTTGGAAAAGGTAGTGATACCTATTAAATCAGATAGATCAGCAGCCACAGAAAACACAGGCCCAACTGTACCACACTTTACCCCTACTCCAGTGGCCAAACCCCTATTAGAACTGTTGGGAGCCCAGCGTCATGTACTGTCTATGATATCAATTCAAAATTTGAACTCCTAAATTTCTGCTTGTGCCCTACCTTCTCTCTTGTATGAAAACTAATTTCAGATGAATCTCCTTGCTCAAATGATCATACGATCTCAAAAGAATAATGGGCTCTGCATTGCTCTTGTCAGTACCTCTCTCCATTTTTCCTTGTAACATTGTACTTAATTAATTGCTATTTGATTATGTATCATCAGTCTGCACCTGAGCTTCATTATCCTCTATTTCGTCCAATATTATATGATCTATATATACTCTTTGCAAAATGTAGAATAATGGCAACACTTATAAAGAATTTTCTTTGGGAATTTATGGAATTATCCTTCCATCAACATGGAGAAGGGCTTTGTCCAGCCCGTGTTAACATGTAATGTAAGTTCATCCTTCTCAAGCCTTCAAACTTTGTTCTAGTATAGATTTGGATAGGCATCATTTCCTCCACTGCTATTTGCTTTGCTGTTTACATCTGATTGGATGTTTGAAACAACTACCAGTTTCAAATTGTAGTTGTAAAAACATGTTCCTTATGCAAAACAGATCCATTCATTTGCTTATATAATTGTGAAACCTGTTACGTGTCTCCTTGTTTCTCTTTCAGACTCGTATCTCTTACGCCAGGCAGAACTTTAGGGAAGATAGTGAGCCAAACCATCTTCAGGACAGCGAGATGACCCCAAGGTCCTGTCTTGATGAAGATAGTGAGTTGAAGCTACTCACCAGCAGGTGTGAGACAACCTCTGTGCAATCGCTGCCTCAATCAGTTTGACTTCTTCAGTCTAAACTTAAAGCACAAAGGCTTGCTTCAGCTCAGCTCCGAATTGAAGTCAAAGATGCAATGAAGATGTCAGAGGACTGTCGTGCGCACCATCATGCCTTAAATCTAGTGTTGATGCATCTATCATTGACACAACTAAGGTCTACTCAGCTTCTTCAGCTGTTTGGGGGGGCCCGACCTGGCCAGGCCTAGTGCCTTCTGAAGTGCTCTCAGTTTTGTATATTCTTTTGTCGATGTGTTTATTTGCACTGGTGGCGAACTTTGATGCCCAGTGGATGTAATATGTGTGATAGCATGATAGCCTAGCGTAAGTTGCTTGCTTATTTATTTCCTTGTTGTCTTGTTTATTTGTTTGCTTGTAGTCATTGCAGTTCTTTTTCCGCGGTTTGCTAGTGGCTGCAATAACCTATTTTTTAAAACTAGGCCACAATAACCATGGGCTAATATTTACTATAGTGACACTGGGCCTCCTACGGGCCGTAGAAACAGTGGGCCTGCTACGGGTCGTAGAAACAGTGGGCCTTCTATGGGCCGTAGAAACAATGGGCCTTCTACGGGCTGTAGAAACAATGGGCCTTCTACGGGCCGTATCATCAATGGGCCTTATACGGGCAGTATGATCGATTGGCCAAACATGGGCCAATAACAGGCCGCATTATGGCCGGAAACGGGCTAGAGTTGGAATCGTCCGTTCATGGGCCGACCATAACGGGCCATCGTTAATAGGCCATATTTGATGACGCTATGAAAACGGCCCAACGTATTAACGGACCACAAACAGGACGACTGTAACCACGGGCTGAATTTAGCCAACAAGCAGAAAATGACAGTAACGGGCCGTAAGTAAATGAATGCTGGAAATGAGCCCAAGAATAAATGGGCTCTGAGAAGGCCGAAAGATAACATGGGCTGGAAACGGCCCAACGGAATAACGAGCCATTAATGGGTATAAAGTGATACACTGTTCATTACGGGCTAGTTTCACCACGGGCCGTTAATGGGTGTAAAGTGATACACTGTTCATTACGGGCCAGTTTCACCATGGGCCGTTAATAGGCCAAGAGTTACATAGGGCCCCATATGGGCCGCAAGATGTCATGGGCCATACATGGGCCAGAAGTGAAAACGGGCTGGAATCATATAGGGTGGCCCAGATGATGCTGCTGGGCCTAATTCGGATAGGGCGTAACGGGCCTTGGGTTAGCGGGTTGTAAATGGGCGATATGCGAACATGCCTTAACAGGCTTTATATGGGCCGCCCCGCCACCTTTTGACCAAGTCAAACGGGCCGGCCTTTTCATAGGAATGGGCCTCTGTTGGGTCGTCCCACGTGTCGACGTATCATAGGCGCCTTCTGTCCAATGAGTGGATGACATCTGTCCCTACGATAAGCCGACACGTGTTTCCTCCAGCCAATGATGATTTTACACGTGGAAAATTCCCATTGGTCGGGGCTGTTAACGGGTTATCGGATCCAAAACCCGACCCGATAGCTTAATGGTGTTCCGTTACGGTGGATGCCACGTGTCAGTCACCCTTGACGAAAGCACTTCTGTGACGCGGGATTTATCGTCATGTAAGTGGACACTTCCGTGATGATAATTTTGGTAATGTCATGGAACACTTCTACGACAGCACATGTATGACTATCTTGATTCTGTCATAAAATCGTCATGGATGTACAAGCATGACAGAAAATGCGACCTACTATGACAAACACGTATCATCACGGAAGTGTATTTTTTTGTAGTGAGGTGTGTCAAGATTTAACTAAAGGTTATAATGATTGAAGTCCCAAGTTCTTTGCAATGCAATACCACTTGGCACTTGGGGGCTAATGTCTGCCAAAGCAATTTTTATGCAAAATGACTCTTCTATGCTTCATGTCCCAAGTGTTTTACAAAGTAACAACGCTTGGCACTTGGGGGCTAATGCATGACATTCAGAAAGTTTTTTAAGTTGAGCTGGATCACACTACTTACTTGGACTGATTTAAGACAGTTATGAAGTTAAGTACTGGCTCATTTATGATAAATTGAGCCGACCCTTGGGGACTACAAGTGAAGTTTATACTAATCTGTTGGACTTAGGAAAAATCTAAAGACAAGGTATCAACCTATACCATAAGTCTACAGATCATTCAGGTTCATCATAATCTGAAGACTTGGGGGCTGGCAGAGTATATATGAACCGGAGAACATACCTCATATTTAAGTTGCAATTGCTTGACCATCTCAATTTCTGAGTCATGGCTGGAATGCACATGACTGAGATAGCCGGACAGCACATCACTAACGTTCAGGTGAGCGTAGTGAGAGACATCAAACTGTACTTTCTACCTTTCCAAGGCCTCCTGTTTGGTAGAGTGCCTGGCCAGCACAGTTGGATTACCCGGCTCAACGAATCTGCTGCCAGTGATCAGAACGTCATGGTCAGGAGATGCTGGCGGGTTAGCTGAAACGGACGGTCTGACGGTGGATGGATCGACAATGGTTTTGTCAGCTGACGGCTCAGGAGGGTCCAATTGAGCATGGACAACCGAGTCTTCTGGCGCTTCAGATTGAGTGGGAGGAGTTGATGTTGCCGGTTTAGGTGCAGGATTTTTTGGGTCTTCTGCCGGTTTAATCACCTTGGCTTTCTTGGACTTCGCTTGACCGCTAAGAAAGATTTTTATGAGACAGTTAGTATAATGATGTAGTTTTTAAAGATGCAGAAGAAAGATGATTGTCCTTACCCAGGGGCAGTCTTGAAAGATGGAAATTGAGTTTGCGACGAGTCGCCAGAAGAGCGAGAAACCTCCTGCAAAGGTAAAATAAAGTTAGTGATGCAAGGGAATAGATCCATTAATGGAAGCAAAAGACAAAGATGAAAGAAACCTCATTCTGGCATTTTCGAGGAGTTTGTTGTAAATCGGAAGGCGGTTCATCTTTGTCATTAGTCCGGGCCTGACGGCGGCTCTCATGTTGCTGTTTTTTCAAAAGAAAATGAGGGTCCAAATAAGCCAAAGGGTGTGAAAACCTTACTTTCCGGGTTACCAGTCGAAGTTTCTGTCTTGGCAAAGGGGCTGAGTCAGATGAAATAGTTACCTCTTCTTCCACGGCCTGGCTGGCCCCCGTGTCGTCCTGGCAATAGTCAGTGTCAATAAGGTAGTTAAAAAACTGGCCAAGGGAGTCAAGGGCTACCTCCGACTCAGAAGCATCATCCAGGTGGAATAAGTCAGATGAAGTCTTCTTCTTCGGCTTCCGGGTCATTTTCCTAGCGGCCATGGCAGCGGCTCTAGCCTTCTTGGCAGCTTCATGATCATACTTGGCTTTCCAGAAAATAGATTTCGCCTGTAAGCAAGCACACAGGTTAAAAAGCCATGCAAGTATTTAATTACTAAGGAAAACAAAAAGGAGGTCAAGGGTGTTTACTTCTGGTGCCGGGTTAAGTTTGCAGAAGGGGTTTAATCCAACCTTACTACAGTCCTCGTATTTGCCATTCACGAGGATGGTTGACATCGCAACAATATCTTCTTCAGTTAGTTGTACAGAGCTATGACGCAGAGAATCATCTGGGCCTCCGCCATATTCATACATCAATTTGGATCGGCGGCTTAGAGGGATGACCCGCCACGTGATCCAACAACGGATCAGGTCAACTCCAGTTAGGCCATTTTCCAATAAAGCTTGAATCCTTTTTATAGATGGGATAAGCTTCTTGCGTTCAGCAGGAGTGAGCTTATCAGGGAGCACAAACTTGGAATCAAGACGATCCGCGCGATAACCCGGCAGTGGTTTTTCATTAGCTGGTGATATATCTTGGCAGTAGAACCAAGTTCGGATCTAATCTTTGGGATGGCTTGGTAAGACCACTAAAGGAAAGACGGCACCTTGTCGGCGTTAAATTGAGATTCCGCCAAGTTCCAAGCTAGGGCTGTTGGTACACTCATTCTGGCGGTTCAAGTAAAAGTACTCTCTGAAGAGCTCCACAGTCGGTTCTTCTTGAAGATATACCTCACAAAGAACTTGAAAATTGCAGATATTGGATATGGAGTTGAGTCCAAGATCTTGTGGGTGAAGTTTGAAAAAGTGCAGAACGTCTCTGAAGAACTTTGAGTCGGGTGGTGAGAAACCCCGATTCATGTGGTCAGTGAAGACGACAATTTCACCGTCTTTGGGCTGAGGCCGTTCTTCGTCCAGGTCAGGAGCACGATAAGACATAATGTTTTTCTCTGGCAAAAATCCAATGGTGACATATTCTTTCAAGTTATCTTCAGTAACAGTGGAAGGGACCCAGTTGCAGACTGTTGGCGCTTTAGACGGCATGATGAAAAAAGGGCAAGCTGAAAAGAAAGTAATTTGCCGGTTCAATTTATTGGTGGAGTTATAGATTTATGATAATAGTACAGATGAGTAATGGCGGCTTAAGTAAAGGGCTAATTATATATACAGGAAAAATGAGCCAGAGTCATAAGCCCCCTTGACTAAAAGGTATTCGAAGGTTGCCAGAATCAAATTTTGCTAAGTGTTGAGACAAACTAGTTTCCCAAGTTGTGGCTATTATTCTGGATCAAAATGGTTCAAAAAAGAAAAAAAAGTTAGACCTAAAAAACGAGCACACAGGAGTTCGTTAGTTCTGAAGAGGCATTTATACAAGAGAAGGGGATCTGCAAGTGTCTAAAATGGATGAGAAACAGCTACCGCATAAGTTCTGCACTACTTTTAGATCGAAAGAGGGTGCGGTAGAGAAGTTGCAACGAATCTATGACGAACAGCAAAGAATACAGGAAAGAGAACTAGCGAACCCTAATGCAGATTTAAGGGGTGAAAAGGGCAAGAGCTTACGGATGCGCGGCTACTGCGGAGGATCGCCGCCATTCTCTGGACGAACTCAGGGCGATGCAGCAGCCAACGTTGAGGGAGACGGTGAGCGCTGCGGCGGCGGCGAAGCTCGAGAGGCAGAGTGGTGGCGATGGGAGGAAGAAGAAGAAAGAGGAAGGACTGGCCGAGCCTATTTATAAGGGGATAAGTGAACGGGTAGACGCGGAAATTGAGGAAGACCAAGGTAATGATTATCCAGCTAAATGGACGCTCGATTTTCGGAAAACATTTAAGATAAGGATCCATTGAAGATGACGTCGTGGCGTTTTTCCAAATTTTCTGAAGATGACGTCATGGCGGGTTACAAAGCTTTTACAAACAGCAGAAGATGGACTTTGACTAAGTGTTGGAGGTTGACAAGAACAAAGTTCAAATCAACCTAGGGCCTAATGTTGGGAATATGACTACCAGGTATGACCCGCCCAAGAGGGGCCGGGTCAATCCTAATGGCGGGTTACTAAAAGAAGCTCAATGAATATACAAGGCGATGGTTTAGTATAAGACTTATAGTAGGCCCGAGCCCAGAGGCGGCTTGAGGCCCATGATAGTAAACCGCCATGTGTAAGAAAGACTTGTAAAGAAAGGCATGTAAAGGAAGTCACCGAGTTGGACACGTTATATGAGCCGGTCGGGACTCTGTAGGCCGCCAGGCGTCAACCCGTGTATATAAGGGGACGACCCGGTGGCGGCTTAGGGTAAGAAACAACAGGTTGAGAAGCCAAGCTAGCGTATTTCGCTCCTTGGTCATCGAAGCTTAGCAATACCACATCAACTGGACTAGGCTTTACCTTCACCGCAAGGGTCTGAACCAGTATAAACCTCTCGTGTCCTTTGTCCCGATTAACGCCTTTAAGCTTCCTAGTTGTGATGGCTCCACGACTAAGTCGTTTCACTAGGACATCTTCCGTGACAATCCCACGACAACCGTCGACCCCCTCTAGCCTCCACGGGCTACAGTTCATCAACCGTCGACCTCCTCCAGCCTTCACCTGCGACTGTTCATCCACGGGCTCAAGTTCATCTAGCCTCCACAATGTGCTACTCCACTGACTACTGTTCAACCAGCCCTCTCCACGGGCTCATGTTCAACCACCCCTCCATGGGCTACTGTTCATCCTGCCCTCCACCATCTACTATTTATCCAGCCCTCCACGGGGTGGTCCTGTTCATCCTACCCTCCACGGGGTCCTGTTCATCCAGCCCCAACCGTCTCGATCGATTAGGGTACTGTTCATCCAGAGGCAACACCATGGGGGCCTGTTCATCCACCCCACCGGGAACTATTCATCCACCCCCCCCTCCGCAATTCTCACTGTTCAGCCAGAGGCAGCATTGATCGGCTTCAGTTAGCAGCAATAGCGAAGGAATCGCTCGATCGGGTTTAGTTAACAGCCATCGATCGATCGCTCGGGTTCAGTAACGCATAGCCTGCGGTGCAATCGCTCGGGTTCAGTTAGAGCCCAACGCCTCGCACACACACGCGTACATACGAGAGAAACGTGCATCGCTCGGCCCCCGACCACCCACCGTAACCGGGGACTCCCCGATATTTTCCGCGCCTTTGCTTCTACCACGGTTTTTTCCATCATGGACGGCCCAAAGAATGTCATGCAGCTGCGTCTCCGGCCCGCCCAGGACAAAAAGCCCATTTTCTATCATGTTTTTTTGTCATAGAAGTAGGACCCCGCCACATCTATGATGATACCGGGTTTTGTCACAATTATCGTCATAGAAATGTCATAAGTATGACAGAAAAAAATTTATTTGGCCCAAAATGTCACGGATGTGTCTTTTTTTGTAGTGAGAGGGACTGGTAGGTGGCGCTGGAGTAGCCGCCTTGGCAATCGCGTGCCATTATTGTGGGCGACAAACAGACGGACGGGCGGCCATCGTGTCGTTTGAACGTAGAGCAGTCAACTGCACCGGGAAGCGGGGCCAGTGAGGAATCGTGTCCGCTCTGGCAGGGCATAAATGCGGGCACTGGCGCTCTGGAGCGGCACTGGCCGTGTTGGATGGGAAGCGCGTGTGGGCGAGGGAGACAGTTTGAGTGGGTCAATGTAGTCAGAAGCGGGCGTGGGTGCTGTCCAGATGCCCACAAAGCCCTCCACATTTGTCTCGGATTTGTAGGAGAAAGTACGTTTAGCTCGCACCACAGACCGATATAAAACCGCGTTTGATGGTTTTTGCGGTCCGAACAGCACAATCTGAACGTATATGGGTGGTTTGAAAGTCGGCGTTGGAGATGAACCTTGGAGTCCCAAATCTTATTTAGTGAAAGACAGAAATTCACCACTTGCGTCCACCGGACATCATCAATTCCCTCGCTAACACATGGGATAAAAATGACAGGATCCCAAGCCAACTTTTTTAATATTCCCTATACAAACCGTGTGCCATTGTCTCACGCAAACGCCCGCGGGATGGAGCGAAGGACGCAGTTGGGTCAACCCTTCGTGCAAGACAGCCATACTTCTGAACTTACTCATAAATGAGACATGAGCACCCGCGAGAAAAAAATGTGACACATTTTCACTTTGGGGTCAGTTCTTGCAAACAGTAGAGTTATCAACCAACCCCAACCAATCGGACTTTGTATGCAAAAATACTGTCCAGACGAAGAAAGCTTCCAACTAATCGAGCTGTTCCGTCGCATCCCCTCGTCCAGCTTCCGACTAATCAATTCCTGGCAAGTGCTAAGCCGAGAGTTTTAGAAGGGAGAGAGGGATTTGGTGGAATAGTTGTTGTATTGCTTGAGCCTGGTGGGCATATATATAGGAGTACATGATCTATTTGGAGTACAAGACAAACCAGAATATTCCTAGTTTATCCTATGTTTCCTAATACAATCACATTACTCAACACCCCCGCAGTCATAACGGTAGCGACACAGACGGTGAGACTGGAGAAGAATCCGAAGGCAAGCCGACGGACTCCCCCCCCCCCAGTCGTAATGGTCGATGCATCGCGGAGTCGTGGCTGGAGTGGCAACCAACGAGGTTGCTCAAGCAAGGCGGTAGCCCTTTGTGCTGTTGTCGATGTAGCCGAGAGCATGGGTGGTGAAGCCGTGGTCGAGGTAGCCGTGCGAAGAATGCCGTGGTCGATGTCGAGTCGGGGTAGCCGGTGTCGAGGAAGTCGCCGTGGAGCCGCAGGCGCAAAGAGGCGCCGAGTTAGTCATGGGCACAGTAGTGGTGCACCAGGGAGAAGACATTGTTGACGACGCGTTGCGCCGAGGTTGCCAAGCCCGGGGACATATCATAGACGAAGGCACACACCAGTGGTGCCAGCACCGGGCATGCGTAGACGGACAAAGACGAAATTGACAAAGCGCCGCACCAGGCTTGCCAGGCCCGGGACAAGCCGTGGACGAAGGCACGCTTCGGTGTTGCCAGCACCGGGCATGCGTAGATGAAAGCACAAGTGCTCCCTAGGTGGTTTTGGTAATTAATGACAACATATCTCTTGTTGGACTAATACTTTTGCCTAGTATATTTCACACAAGTTCAACAAATTAGGTGGCATGGACTAAAGGATGTGGAACCACTTCAAGATGCTAAGGACAAAAGATTGGCTCAAGCTTCAAGATCAAGACTCTACATTTTCTATTTTAGTGATCCAAGATCACATTGAGTCTATAGGAAAAGCCAATACTATCAAGGAGGGATGAGGTGTTGCTTAATGGCTTGCTTGCTCAAAGTGCTTAGTGATATGCTCCAAAACTCTCAACTACCTTCCCACATCCACATATGACCTAAACCAAAAGTCAATCTCGGCCCCACCAATTCTTTCTATCCGGAGCCACCGAGTTCAGTTGACTAGCCACTGACAGAAACCTAATCAGTTCGGTCTGACCGATGGGATCTCGGTCTCACCGAGATGGGATTGCAAACTCTCTGTTACCTATTGCAATATTTTCGATCCCACCGAGATATGCAATCGGCCCCACCGAGTTTGCTTGGCCAACTCTCTGTTTAGCTTATTACCCAAATCGGTCCCACCGAGTTTGAGTAATCGGTCAAACCGAGTTCGGTTTTTACCCTAACCCTAGCACATCGGTTCCACCGAGTTGATCTAGTCGGTCCCATCGAAAACCCTAACGATCACTGGGTTTGCTAAATCGGTCAAACTGAGTTTTTTAGTTCGGTCTCACCGAGATTGGTAAATTGTGTGTAATGGTTAGATTTTGTGTGGAGGCTATATATACCCCTCCACCCACTCTTCATTCATGGAGAGAGCCATCAAAACATACCTACACTTCCAATACACATTGTCTGAGAGAGAACCACCTACTCATGTGTTGAGACCAAGATATTCCATTCCTACCATATGAATCTTGATCTCTAGCCTTCCCCAAGTTGCTTTCCACTCAAATCTTCTTTCCACCAAATCCACATCCTGTGAGAGAGAGTTGAGTGTTGGGGAGACTATCATTTGAAGCACAAGAGCAAGGAGTTCATCATCAACACACCATTTGTTACTTCTTGGAGAGTGGTGTCTCCTAGATTGGCTAGGTGTCACTTGGGAGCCTCCGACAAAGATTGTGGAGTTGAACCAAGGAGTTTGTAAGGGCAAGGAGATCGCCTACTTCGTGAAGATCTACCGCTAGTGAGGCAAGTCCTTCGTGGGCGATGGCCACGATGGGATAGACAAGGTTGCTTCTTCGTGGACCCTTTGTGGGTGGAGCCCTCCGTGGACTCGCGCAATCGTTACCCTCCGTGGGTTGAAGTCCCCATCAACATGGATGTACGATAGAACCACCTGTCGGAACCACGACAAAAACATATGTGTCTCCAATTGCGTTTGATTTCTCCAAACCCTTCCCATTACATTCTTGCAAGTTGCATGCTTTACTTTCTGCTGCTCATATACTCCTTGCATGCCTGCTTGACATGTATTGTGATTGCTAAACTTATGTCAAAACTCCATTTCAACTTAAAGAAGTTATAAAAACTGCAACTTTTAGCACTTAGTGTCTAATCACCCCCCGCCCCCGCCCCCCGCCCTAGACACCTCTTATCATTCCTTTCAATTGGTATCAGAGCTTGGTCTCCATTGCCTTGGTTTAAACACCATTGGAGGAAGATGGATGAGTCTACTTTGGGGAGTCTTAGACATAAAGTGCCTATTCTTGATGAAGAATATTTTCATGAGTGGAAAAATGAAATGCTTGAGATTTTCAATGAATATCACTTGAACAAGTATATTGCTAGCCCTTGTGCACCTCATATTGATCCCATGCATCCCACCCTTGATGAATCAATTGACATGATTCGCAATCTTAGAACTGTTAATCTTATCACTAGAGGCTTGCCTAGAAACTTGATTGGATGTTTGCCGACTCTTAAGTGTGCCTACACCATATGGTAATTTCTTGAGGAACTCTTTCCTAATTATTCCTTGAAAGATCTAGATGAAATCCTCCATAAGTCTATTGCCTTGATTAAGATGAGTTCCAATGATCCCAAATTTGGCGACTGCTTAATTGAGCTTACTAATCTTACGAGTGCCAAAGGAGATGTTGGAATCATTAGCAATATCATTTCCAGAGCTATTAGAATTCATAAAGATAACTATAGAAATGATCATTTATCTAATGAATTACCCTCTCTAGGAATTGATCAACCACAAGATGATATTGGACATGAATACTATGATGAGGATGATGATAGTGACTATGATCTCGATGATGCGATGAGACACTTTGGTCTTATGGAAAATCTTCGCGGCTACATGGCTGGAGGAATGGAATGGGTCCTTGATAGTGGATGCACTGATCATATGACCGGAGATAAAGACATGTTCCGTGAGCTTGCTGAAAACGATAGCCCTCGAAAGTATGTAACTTTTGGTGATAACTCAAAGGGTAAGGTGGTTGGCCTTGGTAAGGTGGACATCTCACATGATAGCTCCATACAAAATGTCATGCTCGTTGAATCTCTTGGCTACAACCTACTCTCAGTATCTAGACTTGCTGATTTCGGTTTCAATGTCCTATTACTAAAGTAGACTGCCAAGTGTTTCGTAGAGATAATCATAAAATGACCTTTACCGTTATACGTAGAGGAGATCTTTACATTGTTGACTTCACTAAAAGGGCTCAACCTCAAACTTGCTTAATTGCTTAATCTTCTAAAGGCTGGTTGTGGCATAGAAGGCTAGGTCATGTGGGCATGCGAAACCTTGACAAACTCATTAAAGGAAATCATATCCTTGGTGTTAACGATGTCATATTTGACAAGGATAGACTTTGTAGTGCTTTTCAAGCAGGGAAACAAGTTGGACGAAGTCATCGCGCTAAGAACATCATGACCACAAGAAGACCACTCAAGCTACTTCACATGGATCTTTTTTGTCCAAATGCCTACAAGAGTCTCGGTGGTAACTCATTTTGTCTAGTCATAGTTGATGATTTTTCAAGATTTACGTGGGTGTACTTTCTTGATGACAAGTCGCAGGTCCAAAAGATCTTCAAAAACTTTGCTAGGAAGGCCCAAAATCAATTTGATGTAAAGATCAAAAAGGTTCGGAGCGACAACGGAACGGAGTTCAAGAACGCAAATGTGGACACCTTTCTTGACGAAGAAGGGATTGCACATGAGTTCTCGGCTACGTACACACCTCAACAAAATGGAGTTGTTGAGAGAAAGAACCGGACTCTTATCGAGATGGCAAGAATGATGCTTGATGAGTACAAGACGCCAAAACACTTTTGGGCTGAAGCGGTAGAGACAGCTTGTCATGCAACAAATCACTTGTATCTTCACAAGCTACTCGGCAAGACGGCATACGAGCTCCTTATCGGTAACAAACCCCAAGTTGGATACTTTCAAGTATTCGGCTCAAAGTGCTACATTCTTGATAAGCATCATCGTTCTAAATTTGCTCCTAAGTCTCATGAAGGTTTCCTACTTGGTTATGTCTCAAACTCCCACACATACCGTGTCTACAACAATTTCACCCGAAAGGTTGAAGAAACGGTAGATGTGAAGTTTGATGAATCTAACGGCTCGCAAGTAGAGCAATTGCCAATTGATGTAGGAGACAAAGAACCCTCGGAAGCAATCCAAGACTTGTCTATTGGCAAGATTCGTCCAACGAAGGTGAAGGAGAGTACCTCGTCCGTCCAAGTGGAAGCTTCTACCTCACGACAAGGAGAACCAAGAGTTGATACAGAAGCATCCACGAGTGCGACACACCAAGATGAAGAAAACGAGGAAGTGCACCAATACGAACGTCAACAACCTCCTTCTCCACCACGACAAGAGAACGACAACGCCAACAATGAAGAAGGCCAAGAAGAAGAACAAGATGAAGAAGATGTTCAACCAAGACCCAAGCAAAAGCTTTCACGAGTTCGAGCAAGAATTGCTAAAGATCATCCCGTGGAGCAAATCTACAATGATATCCAAACCGGGAGAATCACTCGCTCAAAAACTTGTTTAGCTAACTTTTGTGAACACTATTCATTCATCTCTCGCATTGAACCTATGAAGGTTGAAGAAGCATTGGAAGATCCGGATTGGATAAACGCTATGCGTGAAGAGCTACACAACTTTGAGGGAAATCAAGTGTGGACATTGGTCAAGAAGCCCGACAACAACCACAACATCATCGGTACCAAATGGGTATTTCGCAACAAGCAAGATGAAGATGGACAAGTGGTTCGCAACAAAGCATGTCTCGTCGCCCAAGGCTACACACAAGTCGAAGGTATGGACTACGGTGAGACATATGCTCCCGTTGCTAGACTTGAGTCCATTCGCATCTTACTTGCCTATGCTAATCACCATGATATCACTTTGTACGAAATGGACACTAAAAGTGCCTTTTTAAATGGTGAAATCGAGGAGGAAGTTTATGTTAAGCAACCTCCCGGCTTTGTCAATCCTAAGAAACCTAATCATATCTACAAACTTCACAAAGCCCTTTATGGTCTTAAACAAGCTCCTAGAGCATGGTATAAATGCTTGACCAAGTTCCTTATTGAAAAAGGCTTTGAAATTGGAAAAATAGATTCTACTCTTTTTACTAAAAGGGTTAATGGAGAACTATTTGTATGCCAAATTTATGTTGATGATATCATATTTGGATCAACTAACCCTCATTTTAGTGAAAAGTTTGGGAAGCTAATGTCGGAGAAGTTTGAGATGTCTATGATGAGTGAACTCTTCTTTCTTGGTTTGCAAATCAAGCAAACTAAGGAAGGTACTTTTGTCTCTCAAACGAAGTACACCAAGGACTTATTCAAGAAGTTCAATATGCAAGAATGCAAAGGTATGACTACACCCATGCCTACTAGTGGACATCTTGATTTGACCAAAGATGGTGAACCGGTTGATCAAAAAGTTTGCCGCTCTATGATTGGTTCATTATTGTATCTATGTGCTTTGCGTCCCGATATCATGCTAAGTGTGTGTATGTGTGCACGATATCAAGCTGCTCCTAAGGAATGTCATCTTAAGGCCGTGAAGAGGATAGTGAGATACTTAATACATACACCAAATTTTGGCATTTGGTATCCAAAGAGAGCTTCCTTTGATCTTGTTGGCTACTATGACTCAGACTATGCCGGTGACAAGGTTGATAGAAAGTCCACTTCGGGTACTTGCCAATTACTTGGTAGATCTCTTGTGTCTCGGTCTTCCAAGAAACAAAACTCGGTATCCTTATCCACCACCGAAGCGGAATACATTGCCGCTGGTTCATGTTGTGCTCAATTACTTTGGATGACCCAAACTCTTAAATATTATGGGATATATGTGAAACATGTTCCATTACTTTGTGACAATGAAAGTGCTATCAAGATTTCTCACAATCCCGCGCAACACTCTCGAACTAAGCATATTGAAGTTCGTCATCATTTCATTCGAGATCACGTTGCTAAGGGTGATATAAACCTTAAACATGTTCGCACTGATAAGCAATTAGCGGATATATTCACTAAACCACTTGACGAGAAAGTGTTTTGCAGGTTAAGAGGTGAATTGAACATCATTGATGCTTCAAACTTGGAGTAGGAACTCCATTGGATACATGCAAGACTTGAGCTTACAACTAATCTCTTGATATTTCTCCTATGATGATTATCTTATGTCTTGAAAATTTGCATCTTGCATGTTATCTAACCCTTGTAGGTACTTGAATGAATCTAATTCTGTGAGATTGCAACTCACTCACATCTTGAGCAATCTCTACATCACTAAGTCTCTACACAATGGTGGCTGATGACAAGGAAGCATGAAACCTTTCGAACATATCCTTTGACAAATTATATGTTGAGTTTCATCATTGTTATGTTGGATACACAAGTGCTCTTCCTTGCGAAAACTAACCCATGTAGGTAGATGAACTCAAAATCCAAAGGGTGCTCCCAACTCTTGATGGGCTACATCAACCTTTGAGCAACCCACACAAGTTCAACTACGTGATCAAGATCAACACCGCCACCCAAGGTATGTTATTCCATCTTAGAGTAGCTTTACTCCAATTCATGAGCCAAAGCAACTCGACAAGATGTGAATACATCAAGATACTTAAACGAAAAATGGTAACCCCATTTTGAGCTTAAATGATGAGTACGACCTACGATCAAGTGATCTCACTTGACTCCTAAGTCAATGTACTCTAACATAGGTGACCTTGTCACGGCCCAACTCTAGATAAAGTTCTCGTGTGTTCTTTTCTGTGTTCTTGCACTTGTCTCATGCATCTTTGTTTTCCCTTTCAAAAAAAACTTCATCTAGATTTCTTTTTTCTTTGTTCCGCATTTTCTACATCCAATTCATTGCAAATCTTTGTGAGATCATATTCATCTAGTGAGCTGAGGTGACAAGTGTTTCTCTCTTTGATGAACTCGGTTCCACCGGTTTCATGATTCCGGTCTAGCCAAAGATTTTCGGGGCAACCGAAGCATCCAACTCGGTGACACCGATTTCACTACAGGAAAAACATTTTACCACTTATTCCTGCCTTATTCTTGATCCAGCTCCACTCAATGAATCTTGTCCTCTGCAAGCATCACATTTACCGTAGTGCTTTGTGCTGTGACTCAAGGACCAAACCCATTCACGACAAATTCTAGAAAACCCTTCTTGGAAATTGATGTCAAATGGGGAGAGAGAGATCACATCAAAGCTTAATCATATCTCTAGGGGGGGAGAATACTCAAGGAGAGAGTATCCCAGATGCTTGATGTTCAAGAGGAGAGATGCAACATGTCTTCTTGGGGGAAAGACATGTTCATATGTGCTTATTTGCATTAGCTCTGTTCGTTTGTTTCCTTGAGCTCTGTTTTCTGTTCCCTGTCTTCTCCCGGTATCCCGTGCTAGATTCAGGAGGAGCAAGACATCCTAGGGAAAGAAATTCATTAAATTCATTGCATATCTTTCTCTTTGGGGACATGTCAATATCTATCGTGGTACTCTGTACTCACTCATGTCATCCCAGTCTTGGTACTCTTGTGGTTTCCTTTGGTTGCTCTAGCTAGTAGGTGCATCTGTGTTATCTAACCTTGTTTACGCAGGTTCATCCCATCCTAGCCAACTCAAGACCACAAGGTAAGTATATGCATCATGATCATGCGTATGAGAAATTCTGGCTGATGTACATACTGTTTGCAAGAAGGACTCATGGGCATGAAGGTACATTTCTCATATTTTCATCACTTGGTCTGATGCATATAGCCAAGATACATGTAACACATTGCTAATCTGTCATGGTTATGCTCTCACATGCTTCTATATACCATATTCACATGATTGCATACATGTAGGGGGAGCCTATGCTTGTTACATGACTTTCCAAAGCTTTACTTGCTACTCTCTATATCTTTATCTAAAGCATTGATGTATGTTGCCATCAATTACCAAAAAATGGGAGATTGAAAGCACAAGTGCTCCCTAGGTGGTTTTGGTAATTAATGACAACATATCTCTTGTTGGACTAATACTTTTGCCTAGTATGTTTCAGACAAGTTCAACAAATTAGGTGGCATGGACTAAAGGATGTGGAACCCCTTCAAGATGCTAAGGACAAAAGATTGGACCAAGCTTCAAGATCAAGACTCTACATTTTCTATTTTAGTGATCCAAGATCACATTGAGTCTATAGGAAAAGCCAATACTATCAAGGAGGGATGAGGTGTTGCTTAATGGCTTGCTTGCTCAAAGTGCTTAGTGATATGCTCCAAAACCCTCAACTACCTTCCCACATCCACATATGACCTAAACCAAAAGTCAAACTCGGCCCCACCGATTCTTTCTATCCGGAGCCACCGAGTTCAGTTGACATAGCCACTGCCAGAA
The DNA here is from genome assembly GCF_018294505.1 of Triticum aestivum. Classification (NCBI taxonomy): domain Eukaryota; kingdom Viridiplantae; phylum Streptophyta; class Magnoliopsida; order Poales; family Poaceae; genus Triticum; species Triticum aestivum. Next base: position 69,957,778 of record NC_057806.1, on the reverse strand, counting down.
ACCCTAATCAGTTCGGTCTCACTGAGATGGGCTTGCAAACTCTCTGTTACCTGTTGCAATATTTTCGGTCCCACCGAGATATGCAATCGGCCCCACCGAGTTTGCTTGGCCAACTCTCTGTTTAGCTTATTATCCAAATCGGTCCCACCGAGTTTGAGTAATCGGTCAAACCGAGTTCACGTTTTACCCTAACCCTACCACATCGATTCCACCGAGTTGATCCAGTCGGTCCTACCGAAAACCATAATGGTCACAAGGTTTGCTAAATCGGTCCAACCGAGTTTTTTAATTTGGTCTCACCGAGATTGGTAAATTGTGTGTAAACGGTTAGATTTTGTGTGGAGGCTATATATACCCGTCCACGCACTCTTCATTCGTGGAGAGAGCCATCAAAACATACCTACACTTCCAATACACATTGTCTGAGAGAGAACCACCTACTCATGTGTTGAGACCAAGATATTCCATTCCTACCATATGAATCTTGATCTCTAGCCTTCCCCAAGTTGCTTTCCACTCAAATCTTCTTTCCACAAAATCCACATCATGTGAGAGAGAGTTGAGTGTTGGGGAGACTATCATTTGAAGCACAAGAGCAAGGAGTTCATCATCAACACACCATTTGTTACTTCTTGGAGAGTGGTGTCTCCTAGATTGGCTAGGTGTCACTTGGGAGCCTCCAACAAGATTGTGGAGTTGAACCAAGGAGTTTGTAAGGGCAAGGAGATCGCCTACTTCGTGAAGATCTACCGCTAGTGAGGCAAGTCCTTCGTGGGCGATGGCCATGATGGGATAGACAAGGTTGCTTCTTCGTGGACCCTTCGTGGGTGGAGCCCTCCGTGGACTCGCGCAACCGTTACCCTCCGTGGGTTGAAGTCTCCATCAACGTGGATGTACGATAGCACCACCTATCGGAACCACGACAAAAACATCCGTGTCTCCAATTGCGTTTGATTTCTCCAAACCCTTCCCATTACATTCTTGCAAGTTGCATGCTTTACTTTCCGCTGCTCATATACTCTTTGCATGCCTGCTTGATATGTATTGTGATTGTTAAACTTATGTTAAAACTCCATTTCAACTTAAAGAAGTTATAAAAACTGCAACTTTTAGCACTTAGTGTCTAATCACCCCCCCCCTCTAGACACCTCTTCTCGTTCCTTTCAGTAGACTGGGACCTGCACGAGCTGTACGCCATGTCGAAGAAGCCAGCAGAGAAGGACTCGATGATGGTTGTAGCGCCAATTGGCGCGGGGCCGATGTCGCCCGCGATTGTCGGAGTAGACGAAGTGGTCGGACGGGCAGCGGCGGCGACTACGGGGGTAGGCGCGGCGGCGCCCGAAGAAGAGCAGCTGCGGCGGCCTGACGGCGGCGGTGGCTAGGTTAGGATCGCGGCGGCGATGCTCGAAGGAGGCGAAGAACCCGACAGCGTGACGAAGACCGGCGCGGACGGTGACGTTCCCGTGCCAAGGGAGACGGCACGGCGCATACCACGGGAGGTCGACGTGCGTGACGGCCGAGTGGACCGCGGGCCGCGACGCTACGGCCCGAAGGGGCGAAGCAGTGGCGGCGGGCAGGTCGGGGCGACGGCAGGAAGACCTCGGGGCGATGGCTGGGACCACGGGACGTGGCGCTACGGCCCGAATGGGCAACGCAACGGTTGGGCGCGAGTCGGTGCAGCCGCGGGGACGGCCTCGGGCCGCGGCGGAGACCGCGTGCCACGCTCGCTACGGCCTGATGGGGTGACGCAGCGTCAGCGCGAGGGTCGGTGCTGCCAAGGAGACGGCCTGAAACGAACGTACTCGAGGCGGAGGTAGACCGCGGGCCTCGACACTACGACACAAAGGGGTGACGCAGCGACAGCACGAGGGCCGATGCAGCCATGGGGAGAACCACGGGGCGGCGGTGCTTCGGCCCGACGGGGCGACACAACGGCAACTCGATGCTCGATCGGTGGAGAGGCGCACTGAACTCGGGGACGATCTTCACGGGGTCTGCGAAGGCGCGCGCAACCGACGGGCCAGGTCGGTCGCACTGCCTAGCTGATGCGGATCGCGGCGGCGGGCGGGTGATCAATCCGATCGCGCGCGAGATCGGGGACGCCGCTCGGTGGAGGCGGGGTGGCAACAGAGTCCGAGATGAAGCCAGCGACGGCGGGCGGCGGGGCGGCTATGATTGGTCGCCGCATGGCGCGAGGCCGTCGGGTCGGGGTGATGCAGGAGTCCCGATCGGAGCAGGGCGTTGACGATCGGCGTAGATCGACGGACGGGCCGGCGCGCGAACGACGGCGGGAAAGGGCTGCCGAATGACGTGTGGTCGCCGGGTTGGGGCGACCAGCAGGCAAACGCACGAACGACGCGTGAGGCCGCCTGGTCGGGGCGAACGGCGGGCAGACGCGCGGACGACGCGCGAGGCCACCGGGTCGATGTAGAAGCCGACCGATCACATCGGTGTTGAGGTGAAGACGTACGGGGTCGACGGCGACGGTGGGCGACACAAACCGATCAAGATTAGATCGGAAAATCAAAAAGAAAAACGTCGATCAAAACGACCGGCAAGAGAGCGAAAACCCGAAGCAAGGGATTGGAAAAAAGACTTTCTAGGGCAGCCGGCCAACACGGCCGGCGGACGAACTGTAGGTACGGCGGCGCGGCCCCCGGCGGCGGTCATTGAGGCCGACCGCCCCGGAGGCGGCACGCAAGTGCGGAAGCGGAGGCGGCTAGGTTTTAGGATCGACTTGCGATAGATACCATGTTAAAAAGAAAAAAAATTAATAAAATAATTGTTGCATTGCTTGAGCCTCGTGGGCATATATAAAAATACATGATTTATTTGAAATACAAAACAAACCACGATATTTTTAATTTATCCTATATTTTCTAATACAATCACGTTACTCAATGGAAAGGCCCCGCTCAAATCAAGCTGCCGCTGCCATGCATCCTCGAAGAGAGATTCGTACACTCCACTCCCGGATATAGCACACGTAGATAGATGGTGCATGGCCATGGCCCGTGTGGAGTGTCGAGTGCACCATCTATTGCACCACAGTGGACCTGACGGTGAACAATCGGGTACACCATCTGCATGGCAGAACAACCATCGCAGCACTCGAGTTCATATGCCGGGTCAAAAGCCTCCTGCCCTAGGTAAAGGAGAAAGGCTGTTGCACCACTGTGGCCCTGGCTTGAAACTGGCGGTACTAGTACTCTCTCCGTGCGCGAATAAGTACATAACTAGCTTTTGTTCTAAATCAAAATTTTAAAATTTTGACTAACTTTATAGAAAATAGTAATAATATATATGACATCAAATTGGTATTACTATCAAAGTACATTTCAAAATGAATATAGTAATACTAATTTGATGCCATAAATGCTTTTATTTTTTTCTAGAAAGGTGGTCAAAGTATTAAAAGTTTGAATTAAAACAAAAGCTATATGACTTATTCACGAAGGGAGTACGCGATAATTGGCCGACCGGCTCCACCCGTACCCCAACGGCCATGCATGCGATGCGATACGGTACGTTTGCTTTTTTGTGAAGATCCTGCTCCTCGGGGCACGCGGAGACAGGCGTGTGTTGTTCGAAGCTGGGATGAGGTCAGCAAAGGCTGGCGTGGAGATAGAAATTGTTTACTCGATCGGTGAGATGTTTTTTCATCCTGCTTCGTGGCAAAGGCGCACGCACCATACTCTCCCTGGCGTGGCAAAGGCAGGTTGCACCGCCACATGCGTGAGACCGCGCGTGACCGGCCGGATGCATGCATCGGATTAATGGCTCGAATCGGGATTGCTACCTCGCAATTTGACCATGGTGACTAGCAATCCTCGTATTGGGGATGCCTTTTGTTTGGTTTCTACTGTTTGGGCGTTCCTCCCATTTTAAGCCTTTTTTTGTGAGGCTTGCACACACTCCACAGTTCCTTGCCGAAGGATCGATATGTAGTGTATGAATCTCGGGAGAAAGGTGATGAACGTTTTCTAAAATGCAAACGAGTAAAAAAGAAAGCTTGATCAATTGCGTAGACCAGATGGACCCCTCCAAGGTAAGTGAGCTGAAGGTCAAAATGTCTTATTAAGGGAAGACCATCATGTCCTTTTTTTTGCGGGGGTAAAAGTGTTTTATTCTATAGATGCAGACTTACAGTCAGCTGGCAAAAGCTCGGCGATACAAGGTGGGCAAATCTGTAGCCAACAAGCCGTGCTACACTCTACTCTCCCATGGTGCGCCAGGCGATCTGCTACTCTGTTTTGATCTCTAGAAATTTTCTTAGGAAAAAAACTCTCTACCAGCTAAGAGGTGCTTAATCTCCGTGATTAAATGACCATAAGCCGACCGATCAAGAATATCCGAGGACAATGAAGAAAGCGCCGTCGAAGAGTCAGATTGGATTACAACGGGAAGGACTGATCGCTCCAAAGCTAGCGATGGACCCTCCCTAATTGCATGTAGTTCCGCTTCGAGGGCTTCGTTGCAGAAAAAGATAAGCAGCAAAGATCAAACTTCCATCCGGATTCCTGAGGACCATCCCTGAACCCGCAGTCCCATCACAGGAGAATGAATCGTCAACCGAAAGGGCGACCCATCCATTAGCAGGAGCAGGCCATGGTGTGGTCGACGCAGTTTCCTTGTTCTTGGGTTCTGACCACCCCACTCTCTCTACCATTTTACCTTTGATCATCTCCTTCGTGTTATACTTTTTTGCATGCCATAAAGAGTTCAAATAGCTATTCAAGAAGTCGACTGAGATTTTTACTGGAACTTGGTCCCTTCCATGCAATAAACCGTTCCGCAAATTCCATACTCTCCATATTAAAATCAGCACCATGTCACGTACCCTCTCAATGCAGTTTACTAGCACATTGAGCAGCCATTCCTCCCCAGTATTTACTAGACATTCGTTGCTTGGGATTGACCATATCCTCCTCATTCCTTCCCAGAGCTGCACCGCTTCGTTACATGCCACCAAAGCGTGGAAGGAGCTCTCATCTTCGACACCACACAGCGGGCAAGTTGCACGCGTTCGTAGGTGTCTATATTGAATGCACTTAAATGTAGCAAGGGCACCAGTCGCCACCTTCCATGCTATCATTTTCATCTTTTGCGGGACAGTTTATTGCCAGATAAAGTTCCAAATTGGACGTGTACCATCAGGTTGAGCACTAGAAGCACCGTTAGAAAAGGCTTCCTCGTGGTTTTGCATGGCAAGATGATAGGCACTCCTAACTGTGAAGCACCCACTCTTCTCCGGGTGCCAAGCAAGAAAATCATCTTGCTGTCTCGGAGACGTATGAATCTTACGAATTTGCAGCACATCCAGAGGCCAAAAGTGTTCATTAAGCAGCTGATTATTCCAAATACCATTATCATCCATGAAGTCAGAAACTCAGTTCAACCGACAATTCCTCTTGGGAGTGATCGGTTTGAAGGAAGGTCCACAAGGGATCCATGGGTCTCGCCGAGTACGAATGTGAGTACCATTACCCACCCTCCAAACAATCCCTTTTTAAGCAATTCAAGACCATGCTCGATACCACGCCACACCGCAGAGACATTGCCAGCAAAAATAGTGTCCATCAAATTCCCATTCGGATAGTATTTTGCTCGTAGAAGTCGTGCACACAAACTGTCCGGAGACTCCTGAAGGTGCCAAACCTACTTGGCTAGCAAAGCTGGATTAAACGTGCGCATATCGCGGAAGCCCATGCCTCCTTTAGATTTTGGCATGATCATTTTACCCCAGCTTAGCCATGACACCTTCCTTTTACCTCTTTCAATGCCCCACCAGTATTGCCTCATTAAGCGAGTCATCTCATCACAAACAGAGGCCGGTCAACGAAAGACTCTCATTACGTATGTCGGAATTGCTTGGGCAACAACCTTAATTAGAATCTCTTTGCTTCCAAATGACATATATTGTTCATCCAATCCACCAGTATTCTACTAAGTCTCTCCAAAATAGATTCAAAACGACCCTTGTGCATTCTTCCATCCGGAACGAAAATCCCTAGATACTTTGGATCAAACACTTCCTGAGAAACTTGCAAAATTGTTTTCACCTCATCAATAACAACCGCCGAGCATTTCTCAGGGAAAAGCATGGAACGCTTAGAAGGGTTAATAAGTTGCCCCGTTGATGTCGCATATGTGTTCAACAAACCTTTCACCACAGATGCCTGCTGAGCAGAAGCTCGAAAAATAGTAGTGAATCATCCACGAAAAGTAGATGGGATATAGGTGGTGCCCACCGGCAAATTTACACCGGTTCTAATCCATCCTCGACAATTGCCTTATTCACCAAGGCAGACAAGGCATCAGCAACGAACAAAAATAGGAATGGGGATAATGGATCACCTTGTCTAAGACCTCTGGACGGAGAGAAGGATTCCAATAGCTTGCCATTGAACTGAACGGAAAATTTAAACGAGCGCACGCAAGCCATCACATGAGAAACCCACTGCTAAGAGAAGCCACATTTGAGGAGGGCCTTCTCCAAGAAATCCCAATCAACTCGGTCATAAGCTTTAGATAGGTCCAACTTATATGCACAAAAATTAGGGGGCCCCTCCTTCAGCGACTGAATATAATGAATACACTCGAACGCTATAATTGAGTTGTCCGAAATAAGTCGCCTGGGAATGAAAGCACTTTGATTTTCAGAAATGAGGTCGCCCAAAAAAGGCCGCAGCCTATTAACCATACACTTTGACACGACTTTGTAAATCACATTGCACAGGCTAATTGGTCGAAAATCCTTTAGGGAAACTGGGTGTTGCACCTTTGGAATCAACACAATAGTCATATCATTAACTCCGGCTGGCATAGATCCTGTTTGAAAGAAATTAAGTACTGCAGCAATGATGTCCTCCTTTAAGACTAGCCAGTTTCGCTGAAAAAATCGCGCCGGAAACCCGTCGGGGCCGGGTGCTTTCAACTGTCCAATTTGAAATATAGCATCAGAAACTTCCTTCTCAGTAAAAGGAGCCCCAAGTTTAATGTTCATCTCCTCAGTAACCTTGGCCACAATATAGTCCAGAACAGCCTCTAGCTGTAGGGTGGGATTGAAGGAAATATGCCCTAGAGGGAATAATAAAGTTATTATTTATATATTCTTATATCATGATAAATGTTTATTATTCATGCTAGAATTGTATTAACCGGAAACTTAGTACATGTGTGAATACATAGGCAAACAGAGTGTCCCTAGTATGCCTCTACTTGACTAGCTCGTTAATCAAAGATGGTTAAGTTTCCTAGCCATGGACATGTGTTGTCATTTGATGAACGGGATCACATCATTAGAGAATGATATGATGGACTAGACCTATCTGTTAGCTTAGTACTATGATCGTTTAGTTTATTGCTATTGCTTTCTTCATGACTTATACATGTTCCTATGACTATGAGATTATGCAACTCCCGGATACCGAAGGAACACTTAGTGTGCTATCAAATGTCACAAAGTAATGAGGTGATTATAAAGATGCTCTATAGGTGTCTCTGATGGTGTTTGTTGAGTTGGCATAGGTCGAGATTAGGATTTGTCACTCCGATTGTGGGAGAGGTATCTCTGGGCCCTCTCGGTAATTCACATCACTATAAGCCTTGCAAGCAATGTGACTAATGAGTTAGTTGTGGGATGATGCATTACGGAACAAGTCAAGAGACTTGCCGGTGACGAGATTGAACTTGGTATGATGATACCGACGATGGAATTTCGGGCAAGTAACATATCGATGACAAAGGGAACAACGTATGTTGTTATGCGGTTTGACCGATAAAGATCTTCGTAGAATATGTAGGAACCAATATGAGCATCCAGGTTCCGCTATTGGTTATTAACCGGAGATGCGTCTCGATCATGTCTACATAGTTCTCGAACCCGTAGGGTCCGCACGCTTAACGTTTGATGACGATTTGTATTATGAGCTATGTGGTTTGATGTACCGAAGGTTGTTTGGAGTCCCGGATGAGATCACGGACATGACAAGGAGTCTCGAAATGATCGAGACATAAAGATTGATATATTGGACCATGTTATTCGGACACCGGAAGTGTTCCGGATGGTTTTGGATAAAACCGGAGGGCCGGAGGGGTTACCGGAACCCCCCGGGGAAGTAATGGGCCTTAGTGGGCCTTAGGGGAGAGAGAGGGCAGCAGCTAGGAGGTGGCGCCCCCCCAAGGGGAGTCCGAATAGGACTAGGGGAGGGGGCGTGGCCCCTCTTTCCCTCTCCCTCTCCTTCCTTCTTCTCCTACTTGGACTAGGAAATGGGGGGCCGATTCCTACTTGGAGTAGGATCCCCCCCCTTGGGCGCGCCCCTTGTGGCCGGCCGGCTGGCCTCCTCCTCCCCTCCTTTATATACGGGGGAAGGAGGCACCTCATAGACAGACCAAGTTGATCTTTACCTGTGTGCGGTGCCCCCCTCGACGGTTTTACACCTCGGTCATATTATCGTAGTGCTTAGGTAAAGCCCTGTGTCAGTAACTTCATCATCATCGTCAACACGCCATCGTGCTGACGGAACTCACCCTCGGCCTCAGCTGGATCAAGAGTACGAGGGACGTCACCGAGCTGAACATGTGCAGATCGCAGAGGTGTCGTGCGTTCGGTACTTGATCAGTTGGATCGCGAAGACGTTCAAATACATCAACCGCGTTACTAAACGCTTCCGCTTTCGGTCTACGAGGATACGTAGACACACTCTCCCCTCTTGTTGCTATGCATCTCCTAGATAGATCTTGCGTGATTGTAGGATTTGGTTTTTGAAATAATGCGTTCCCCAACAGTGGCATCCGAGCCAGGTCTATGCGTAGATGTTACGAGTAGAACACAAAGAGTTGTGCGCGATAATAGTCATACTTTGATTCGGCGGTATTGTTGGATGTAGCGGCCAAGACCGACATTACATGACCGCGTTAATGAGACTGGTTCTACCGACGTGCTTCACACATAGGTGGCTAGTGGGTTTCTGTTTCTCCAACTTTAGTTAAATCGAGTGTGACTACACTCGGTCCTTGTTGAAGGTTAAAACAGCACACTTGATGCATGGGTAAGAACGGTTCTTGCTAAGCCCGTAGCAGCCACGTAAAACTTGCAACAACAAAGTAGAGGATGATATGTCTCCAACGTATCTATAATTTTTTGATTGTTCCATGCTGTTTTATTATCAATCTTGGATGTTTTATAATCATTTTATATCATTTTTTGGTACTAACCTATTGACATAGTGCCAAGTGCCAGTTGCTATTTTTTCCATGTTTTTTACATCGCAGAAAATCAATATCAAACGGAGTCCAAATGCCACAAAACTTTACGGAGATTTTTTATGGGCCAGAAGGAAGGTAATGGACCCTAGTTGCATCTGGGGGTGCCCCGAGGGGGGCACAACCCACCAGGGCGTGCCAGGAGGCCCAGGCGCTCCCTGGTGGGTTATGCCCACCTCGGGTCCCCCCGGACCGCCTCTTTGCTCTATAAATACCCCAAAAATACCAGAACCCTAGGGGAGTTGACGAAATATTCATCCAGCCGCCACAGAGTCCAAAACCACCAAATCCAATCTAGACACCATCATGGAGGGGTTCAACACTTCCATTGGTGCCTCTCCGATGATGCGTGAGTAGTTCTTTGTAGACCTTCCGGTCCGTAGTTAGTATCTAGATGGCTTCATCTCTCTCTCTTGATTCTCAATACAATGGTCTCTTGGAGATCCATATGATGTAACTCTTTTGCAGTGTGTTTGTTGGGATCTGATGAACTTCGAGTTTATGATCAGATCTATGTTTTTATATCCATGAAAGTAGTTGAGTTTCTTTGATCTCTTTTATGCATGGTCTCTTATAGCCTCGTATTTCTTCTTTGATATTTGGGTTTTGTTTGGCCAACTTGATCTATTTATCTTGCATTGGGAAGAGGTGCCCGGTAGTGGGTTCGATCTTACGGTGCTTGATCCCACTGACAGAAAGGGAACCGACACGTATGTATCGTTGCTACTAAGGATAAAAAGATGAGATCTATATCTACCGCCATATAGATAAACATATCTTGTCTACATCATTTCATCGTTCTTATTGCATTACTCCGTTTTTCCATGAACTTAATACATTAGATGCATACTGGATAGCGGTCGATGTGTGGAGTAATAGTAGTAGATGCAGGCAGGAGTCGGTCTACTAATCTTGAACATGATGCCAATGTAATGATCATTGCCTGGATAACATCATAATTATTTGAAGTTCTATCAATTGCCCAACAGTAATTTGTTTACCCACCGTTTGCTATTTTTCTTGAGAGAAGCCACTAGTGAAACCTACGGCCCCCGGGTCTTCTTTCTCATATATTTGCCTTGGAATCTACTTTTCCTTTGCATTTTTATTCAGATCTATTAAACCAAAAATACAAAAATACATTGCTGCATTTTACCTTTATTTATTTTATTTGGCGTTCGATCTATCAATCTACTACAATTTACCTCACGTCCGCTTACCTATCTTGAGGCGCCGTACCCCGGAAGGGATTGACAACCCCTTTAACACGTCGGGTTGTGAGGTGTTGTTGTTTGTCTGCAGGTGCTGTTTACATTGTGTTGGTTGGTTCTCCTACTGGTTTGATACCTTGGTTTCCTAACTGAGGGAAATACCTACTGTTGCTATGCTACATCATCCCTCCCTCTCCAGGGAATTACCGACGTAGTTGCAGCTACCATCAGAGGACGTCTAACTTGTTTTTGCAGGGCATGTTGTGATATGATATGGTCAAGAGGTGATTATATAAATTGTTGTATGAGATGATCGTGTTTTGTAACAAAGTTATCGGCAACTGGTAGGAGCCATATGGTTGTCGCTTTATTGTATGAAATGCAATCACCATGTAATTGCTTTACTTTATCACTAAGCGGTAGCGATAGTCGTGGAAGCAATAGTTGGCGAGACGACAACAATTCTACAATGGAGATCAAGGTGTCAAGCCGGTGACGATGGTGATCATGACGGTGCTTTGGAGATGGAGATCAAAGGCACAAGATGATGATGGCCATATCATATCACTTATATTGATTGCTTGTGATGTTTATCTTTTATGCATCTTATTTTGCTTAGTATCACGGTAGCATTATAAGATGATATCTCACTAAATTTCAAGGTATAAGTGTTCTTCATGAGTATGCACCGTTGCTATAGTTCCTCGTGCCGAGACACCATGTGATGATCGGGTGTGATAAGCTCTACATGCACATACAACGGGTGCAAGCCAGTTTTGCACAAGCATAATACTCAGGTTAAACTTGACGAGCCTAGCACATGCAGATATGGCCTCGGAACACTAAGACCGAATTGTCGAGCGTGAATCATATAGTAGATATGATCAACAAAGTGATGTTCACCATTGAAAATTTCTCCATCTCACGTGATGATCGAACATGGTTTAGTTGATATGGATCACGTGATCATTTAGATGACTAGAGGGATGTCTATCTAAGTGGGAGTTCTTAAGTAATATGATTAATTGAACTTTAAATTATCATGAACTTGACTCAACTAGTTGTTAATCTTCCTGATGATAGTGTCATTGACAGAGTTCTTCAATCACTGCCACCAAGCTACAAAAGCTTCGTGATGAACTATAATATGCAAGGGATGGATAAGACAATTCACGAGCTCTTCGCAATGCTAAAACCTGCGAAGGTATAAATCAAGAAGGAGCATCAAGTGTTGATGGTCAACAAGACCACTAGTTTCAATAAGAAGGGCAAAGGGAAGAACGGGAACTTCAAGAAGAACAGCAAACAAGTTGCTACTCAAGTGAAGAAGCCCAAGTCTGGACCTAAGCCTGAGACTGAGTGCTTCTACTGCAAAGGGACTGGTCACTGGAAACGGAACCTCCCCAAGTATTTGGCGAATAAGAAAGATGGCAAAGTGAAACGTATATTTGATATACATGTTATTGATGTGTACCTTACTAATGCTCACATTAGTGCCTGGGTATTTGATATTGGTTCTATTGCTCATATTTGCAACTCGAGACAGGGGCTACGGATTAAGCGAAGATTGGCTAAGGACGAGGTGACGATGCGCGTGGGAAATGGTTCCAAAGTCGATGGGATCGCGGTCAGCACGCTACCTCTACATCTACCTTCGGGATTAGTATTAGACCTGAATAATTGTTATTTGGTGCCAGCGTTAAGCATGAAAATTATATCTGGATCTTGTTTGATGCGAGACAGTTATTCATTTAAATCAGAGAATAATGGTTGTTATATTTATATGAGTAATATCTTTTATGGTCAGGCACCCTTGATGAGTGGTCTATTTTTATTGAATCTCGATAGTAGTGATACACATATTCATAGTATTGAAGCCAAAAGATATAAGTTTAATAATGATAGTGCAACTTATCTGTGGCACTGTCGTTTAGGTCATATTGGTGTAAAGCGCATGAAGAAACTTCATGCTAATGGGCTTTTGGAATCACTTGATTATGAATCACTTGAAGCTTGCGAACCATGCCTCATGGGCACGATGACTAAGACTCCGTTCTCCGGAACAATGGAACGAGCAACAGACTTATTATAATGCATACTGATGTATGTGGTCCAATGAGTGTTGATGCCCGTGGCGGGTATCGTTATTTTCTGACCTTCACAGATGATCTGAGCAGATATGAGTATATCTACCTTAAACACCATTCGATCCCCGGTTTACAACCAAACCAGACGGTGATAGTTTTTCAATGTGCATGTGTAGTCCCCAAGTGCCGGTTTAATCAGTATGAATGAGCCGGTCCTTAAGTAGGAAAAATAGCAATATGCGTTAACCCCCAAGTGCTAAGTGGTCTTGCTTGCAAAGCACTTGGGACTTCTGGAAAAAATCCAATTCCTTTGACAATAAGATTGCGCTGACAGACATTAGCCCCCAAGTGCCAAGTGTTATTGCTTGCAAAAGCACTTGGGACTTGCTTTTATAATCCTCCATGAAACTAACAACCTTATTCTGTATAGAGGCTGCAACAGTAGAACTGGAATCCCAATTGACTAAAGCCAAGACCCGGATGTCGACTCAGGAGACTGAAACAAAGAAAATTGAATCCAAACTCCAGTTGAGTATGTCTGAAGCAGAGAAACTGAAGACCAGTTTGAGTGCAGAGAAAAAGGCGTGGGCCGATGAGAAGACTCCCCTGACGCAGCATGCTGAAATAGTCGAGGTGACTCTGAAAGAAGTTACCACTGAACTCAACGGTTTAAAGAACCTTGTGTCTCAGATGGTTTCTGCAATCTTCGGTAAATCCCCTTATTACTTACTCAAAGTCTATATTTCTCACCATAATGTGAGCCGCCTAGTTAACTCATTGGGAAAACTTCACAGGTCCCCGGAGCAGCAATCTGAGTCAGGATAGTCTGATAAAGCTCAAGGCGGTTTACAGTCTTATGGAGCAATTGTATGCCGTAGCTCAGCGGGCTCTTGCCATTATCTCCCCAGGGAACCAAGGACCAAACTTATTGAGTGATGTCTTGAAGATGTTGTCCATCTTACCCGCCAGGTTTCAGGAAGTCAAGCGTTCCTGTGCGAGAGCCGGAGCCGTAACTACTTTGAGCCACTCCAAAGCCTGGGTACCGGAGTTTGACCCGGCAGACGTAGCCAAGGGGTATCCCAGCTTTAAGGAAGATGGAAGTCCCTTCGATCAAGAAGACTTTGCTGCCTGTGTGAAAGAGATTCGTCCTCATGCCACCATCGTTGCTGAAGAAACCAATCTCACTAAGTATCAGCCGGGTTTCGATGCAGAAAATAAGAAGATGGCCACTCCTTCATATAAAGTGACTGACTTAATCTCGCCGGTTCGGCCGCACACTTTTGCCCCGGAAATTGCCTCGTCTGGTCTGATTGATGATGAAGCTGAGTTCGTTGCCCTTCATGGCTTTGACTGGTCCAAACTCCATTTCCAGACGGTGGAGGAGGACGAACCGGCAAGGTATGAGTCGCAACCATCCAGTTAACCCGGCCAGGATTCATGAACCGGCTCCAGTTTATCATCTGCTATGTGTGAGAGTAAAAACAGTATTATCCTTTTGGGCTCCAAGCGCCTTGTAATAGGCTAGCTTAAAACTTCATGGTCTGCTTATCCACCGTGCATATTGTGGTGCGTACAACACTTTTGTCCGTCATATGAAGATATGCTTTACATCCGTTACAATATCAGTAGTGTTGAATCTGTTCCTGCATGCAATACATAAAATTGTCCTGCGGTTTATCGCCGGACGGGTCATAACACCCAATACCCAACCATGGAAACCAACATAACTGTATAATTAAGGCTGGATGCAAGCATAATTAAGGCTGGAAAACCTCTGATTGAAGAGACACAGATAAGCCTGTTATCAATGTTAACTTTGAAACACAATGGCAATATCATACATGTGAACTTGAATTTGAACTGCCGGTTTATGTGACCCGAACAGTAAGGGTGATAACCCAATCTTTAGAAGCCAACACTTCCATATGTATGATGACTATCATACACTAGCGATTTGTCATAAAAAAACCAAGCCGGGTTAAATTGAAACCATACTTATACTTAGATCTAGACGAAAAGCCGCAGAATAAAAACAAAGATTGTTTTTCAAAAAATGCAAGTCAAACACAAAGAAAAATTTGGAGGCTTCTGATTCGAATACGACCAGTAAACCGGACCAAAGGGGTTAAGCTAGGATTCAAATACGATCATGTAGCCCCCAGTGGCTTTGGCGTTGCGCCGATCAAGAGTGTACCGACAGCTATGTTCTCTTTGGTTCGAATACGACCTATGTTTGAATTTGAATAGGAAGCCCCCAAATGACCTTGAGAATTTTTTAATGACTATGATTCGAATACAATCAAAGTCGGACCCAAAAGGGGTTAAGCTATGATTCGAATACGATTAAGAAGCCCCCTAGTGAGTTTGGCATTGCACCGATCAAGAGGGTACCGACAGCCATGTTCTCTTTGGTTCGAATATGACCTATGTTTGAACAGGAAGCCCCCTAGTGACCATATGGTTTAACGGCTAGATTCAAAAACGATCATGAGCCGAACCAAAGGGTTAAGCTAGATTTGAACACAATCTGCCCCCAATTGGTCATTTTGAAATTATCATGATGAAGACATGTGATTATTGAGGATGAAAAGGACAGAGGTCCTGCTTTATTACTTATCATAATATATACAACGTCAAAGTATGTACATCATGAGAGCCGGTGGGTCAAGTATAGTAAGGCCGAAGATGAGCGATATTCCATGGCCGGTGGGTCTCTTCCTCCGATTTACGTGAGTCTTTGTGCTCTCGAACATCGATAAGGTAGTATGACCCATTGTTCAAGTTCCTGCTAACCACAAAATGTACTTCCCAAGGTGGGGATAATTTGTGTGCATCAGTTTGATCTTGGATGAGCCGGAGCACCAAGTCACCTTCTTGAAAGGTTCTGGACTTAACTCGGAGGCTGTGATAACGGCGCAGGTCCTGTTGGTAAATCGCCGAACAGGCTGCTGCTAAGTCACGCTCTTCATCTAACAGGTCAAGTGCATCCTGACGGGCTTGTTCGTTATCAGCTTAAACGTAAGCCGCCACGTGGGGTGAGTCATGACGGATGTCACTAGGCAATACTGCCTCTGCTCCGTAAACCATGAAGAAAGGCGTATAACCTGTAGACTTGTTAGGGGTAGTATTGATGCTCCATATCACAGAGGGTAACTCCTCCACCCAACAACCCGGCGTCCGTTGTAAAGGAACCATAAGCGGGGCTTGAGACCTTTCAAGATTTCCTGATTGGCCCTTTCAGCTTGACCATTGGATTGGGGGTGAGCTATTGATGAAATATCAAGCCGGATATGCTCACGTTGGCAAAATTCCTCCATAGCACCCTTGGACAGATTAGTACCGTTGTCAGTTATAATGTTGTGTGGAAAGCCAAAACGAAAGATTTCCTTTTTCATGAATTGAACCGCCGTGGCTGCATCACACTTACTAATCGGCTCTGCCTCAACCCACTTTGTGAATTTGTGAACTGCCACCAAAAGGTGTGTCTTTTTATCTTTGGATCTTTTGAAAGGTCCAACCATGTCGAGCCCCCAGACTGCAAACGGCCAAGTAATTGGAATCATTCGCAATTCTTGAGCCGACACGTGTGCCCGTCGTGAGAATTTCTGACAACCATCACACCTACTGACCAGATCCTCCGCATCAGCGTGAGCCGCCAGCCAGTAAAAACAATGACGGAAGGCTTTGGCTACAAGGGACTTTGAATCGGCATGATGGCCACAATCTCCTTCATGGATTTCACGAAGAATTTCTTGACCTTCCTCAGGAGAGACACAGCGTTGAAACACCCCTGTGACACTGCGATGATGCAACTCACCATTGGCAATTGTCATTGATTTAGACTGGCGGGTTATTTGTCTAGCCAAGGTCTCATCCTCAGGCAACTCGCCCCGGGTCATATAAGCCAAATATGGCACTGTCCAATCTGGGATGACGTGAAGAGCCGCCACCTATTGTGCTTCCGGGTCTGGAACAGCCAAGTATTCCTCTGTAGGTAACTTGACAGAAGGGTTATGCGGAACATCTAAGAAAGTGTTAGGTGGCACCGGCTTACGCTGAGACCCCAGCCGGCTTAAAGCATCAGCCGCTTCATTCTTTCTGTGATCAATGTGTTCCACTTGGTAACCCTTGAAGTGTCCAGCAATGGCATCAACTTCACGGTGATAAGCCGCCATGAGAGGATCCTTGGAATCCCACTTTCCTGATACTTGTTGAGCCACCAAATCCGAGTCGCCAAAGCACCTTACCCGGCTCAAGCTCATCTCCTTAGCCATCCAAAGACCATGGAGCAAAGCCTCATACTCAGCTGCATTGTTAGTACAGGGAAACATCAACTGTAGCACATAACAAAAAATTTCACCTCAAGAGGAAGCTAAAACAACTCTAGCCCCCGAGCCCTCTAATTGCCTAGACCCATCAAAATGAATAGTCCAATACGTGTTGTCCGGCTTCTCTTCAGGCATCTGTAGCTCTGTCCAATCGTTGATGAAATCCACCAGTGCTTGAGATTTGATAGCAGTGCGTGGCACATACTTTAAGCCATGAGGCCCAATCTCAATGGCCCACTTGGCGACTCATCCTATGGCTTCTCTATTTTGAATGATATCTCCTAAAGGAGCAGAACTAACCACAGTGATGGGATGACCCTGAAAATATTGCTTAAGCTTCCGGCTCGCCATGAACACCCCATAAACAAGTTTCTGCCAATGTGGATATCTCTGCTTGGACTCAATAAGCACCTCACCGACGTAGTAAACCGGCCGTTGAACCGGATATTCCTTGCCAGCCTCTTTGCGCTCTACTACAATGGCCACACTAACAGCATGTGTATTAGCAGCCACATATAACAATAATGGCTCCTTATCAATGGGAGCAGCAAGGACCGGCGGCTCAGCGAGCTGTCTCTTCAGATCTTCAAAGGTGGTGTTAGCAGCATCACTTTAGACAAAATCGTCTGTCTTCTTCATCATTTGATACAGCGGTATGGCCTTCTCACCTAACCAGCTTATGAACTGGCTTAAAGCAGCAATATGACCCGCCAGACGCTGAACGCCATTGATGCACGCCGGCTTAGCCAAAGATGTGATTGCTTTGATCTTCTCCGGGTTAGCCTCGATGCCTCTGTTAGAAACCAGAAAACCCAAAAGCTTGCCCGCTGGCACTCCAAAAATGCACTTGGTCGGGTTAAGCATCATCTTGTAGACCCAGAGGTTATCAAAGGTTTCCTTCAGATCATCTATCAAGGTCTTCTTCTCTCTGGATTTCACCACAATATCGTCCACATAAGCATGAACATTGCACCGAATCTGATTGTGAAGACAATTCTGCACACATCGCTGATAAGTCGCCTGGGCACTCTTAAGCCCAAAAGGCATAGACACATAACAGAAGACTCCAAACTGAGTAATAAAAGCCGTCTTCTCCTGGTCCTTAACTACCATCTTGATTTGATGATCCATAATAAGCATCCAAAAAGCTCAAACGCTCACAACCCGTCGTAGCATCAATGATTTGATCAATACGAGGGAGAGCGAAAGGATCAGCCGGACAAGCCTTGTTTAAGTCTGTGTAATCCACACACATACGCCAGGTGATGTTCTTTTTAAGCACGAGCACCGGGTTAGACAACCACTCTGGATGAAAAACTTCAATAATGAACCCAGCCGCCAAGAGCCGGGCCACTTCTTCACCGATGGCCTTGCACCTCTCCTCATTGAACCGCTGAAGAAACTGCTTGACCGGCTTAAATTTTGGATCAATATTGAGAGTGTGCTCAGCGAGTTCTCTCGGTACACCCGGCATGTCAGAAGGTTTCCATGCAAAGATGTCCTGGTTCTCACGGATGAACTTGATGAGCACGCTTTCCTATTTGGGATCCAGATTAGCATTGATACTAAACTGCTTAGATGAGTCACCTGGAACAAAATCGACAAGCTTGGTGTCATCAGCCGACTTAAACTTCAGGACCGGATCATGTTCCGTAGTTGGCTTTTTCAAAGACATCATGTCCGCCGGGTCAACATTGTCCTTGTAAAACTTTAACTCCTTTGTTGCACAAACCGATTCAGCGTAAGCAAGATCGCCTTCCTCACATTCCAAGGCTATCTTCCGACTCCCATGCACTGTGATGGTGCCCTTATGACCCGCCATTTTAAGCTGCAAATAAACATAACACGGCCGTGCCATGAACTTGGCATAAGCCGGTCGTCCAAACAAGGCGTGATACGGGCTCTTGATTTTGACCACCTCAAAAGTTAACTTCTCAGCCCTAGAATCATGCTCATCTCCAAAGGCTACTTCCAGTTCAATCTTACCCACTGGGTACGCCGACTTACCAGGCACCACTCCATGGAAAACAGTGTTGGGCGTCTTAAGATTTTTGTCAGTCAACCACATGCGACGAAAAGTCTCATAATAGAGGATATTGATGCTACTGCCTCCGTCCATGAGTACTTTAGTGAATTTATATCCACCAACTTGAGGTGCCACCACCAAGGCCAGGTGACCCAGATTGTCAACCCGGGGGGTGATCTTCCCTACTCCATAGAATAGGCTGCTCAGACCATCTCAAATAACGAGGGACTGCCGGCTCAACAACATTCACATCCCTCTTATGAAGCTTCTGGTCCCGTCTGCACAAACTGGTGGTGAACACATGACACTGTCCACTATTCAACTGATTTGGATTACTTTGGTATCCAGATTGCTACTACTGCTGCTGACCTCCCTGGCCAGATTGCTGATTATAGCCACCTTGATTTCCTTGAGAGCCTTGAAAATTGGAATTTGAACCGCCGCTCGGACCATGAAAACCGCCGCCGCCTAAGCCGCCGCCCGGCCCATGATTGCTATTGAACATGTTAGAGTTCTCAAAAGCCTTCATGATCGTACAGTCCTTCCACAAGTGAGTGGCCTGTTTCTGCTGAGTACCGTGTCTTGGACAAGGCTCATTTAACAGCTGCTCAAGAGTGGGACCGGACTCGCCGAACTAAGGAGGTGGCCTCCCCTTATGTCACTGATTGTTGCCCTATGCATTGGTGTTAGCCACAAACTCCGAGCTACCGCCAACCTTATGCTTATTATTGCCTCCTTGATTTGCCAGGTTATGCTGATGACCCTTGGCATTGTCGTTCTACTTCCCCTTCCCTGTCTTGTCATCGTCACACTCGGGATCCTTGGTACTATTAGAGTCAGCGTACTTGACTAGAGCCGCCATCAGCTGGCCCATGTCATTACAATCGCGCTTGAGCCACCCCAGCTTTTGTTTCAAAGGCGTAAAACGGCAATTTTTCTCCAACATTAAGACTGCAGAGCCGACATCCATCTTATCAGATGAATGTATTATGGCTTTGACTCGGTGCACCCAATGGGTCGTGGACTCACCTTCCTCTTGTTCGCAATTAGTCAAATCCACAATTGACATGGGCTGCTTGCAGGTGTCTTTGAAATTCTGAATAAACCGGGCTTTTAATTCTGCCCATGAACCGATGGAATTGGGTGGCAACCCCTTCAACCAAGTGCGGGCCGTTCCATCAAACATCATGGTGAAGTACTTGGCCATTTCCGCGTCACTGACCTCCAGTAGTTCCATGGCCATCTCATAGCTTTCAATTCATGCCCCTGGCTGTAAACGGCCATGTAATTAGGCACCTTTCGAGGCCCCTTGTAATCCTTGGGCAAACGCTCATTACATAAAGCCGGTACCAAGCAAGGGACACCTCCAGTCCTTGTGGTCACGCCTGCCCCAATAGAGGTCGTCGGATGAACCGAAAAAGGCCGATGAGCCGCCTGCTCAGCTGCCTGTTGAGCCACCCGCTCAACCTCTTGGCGGATCCTGTCTTGGCAAACCAAGTTAAGAGCTCCATCACGGGCCGGGTCATTCCCACACGACTGGTCACGGCGCCGGGTGTTGCTTGAAACGGCTGCTGAATCTATGTGCCTGCTATCACTCAAGCTCCGGCTAGGGCGAGGGGTCGAATGAATCCTGTCTCGATTATAAGAATATGCCCCCTGCTGCGCCAGAGCCGTCTGAAGAAGTTCTCTAACTCTTCGGGTTTCAATTGCCATCGGAGAGTCACCCTCCGCTGGGAGAGCCGCCAATCGAGCTGCCGCAATGATCATGTTCTCCAAAGGAGAATAATTACCCGGTGGTGTTGGTACATAAGGAGGTGGAGCAGTATGTTGGGGAACGTTGCAGAAAACAAAAATTTTCCTACGGTTTCACCAAGATCCATCTATGAGTTCATCTAGCAACGAGTGATCGGATTGCATCTACATACCTTTGTAGATCACGCGCGGAAGCGTTCAAAGAACGGGGATGAGGAAGTCGTACTCGATGTGATCCAAATCACTAGAGATCCTAGCGCCGAACGGACGGCACCTCCGGGTTCAACACACGTACGGTCAGCGTGACGTCTCCTCCTTCTTGATCCGGCAAGGGTAAGGAGAGGTTGATGAAGATCTAGCAGCACGACGGCGTGGTGGTGGATGCAGGGGTCACCACAGCAGGGCTTCGCCGTTCTACTACGAGAGGGAGAGGTGTAGCAGGGAGAGGGAGGCGCCAAGACTCAAGGGTGCGGCTGCCCCTCCCCCCCTTTATATAGGCTCCCCTAGGGGGGCGCCGGCCCTAGGAGATGGGATCTCCTAGGGGGGCGGCGGCCAAGGGGTGGAGTGCCCCCCAAGCCAGGTGGGGCGCCCCCCCACCCTAGGGTTCCCAACCCTAGGCGCATGGGGTGGGCCAAGGGGGGCGCACCAGCCCACTATGGGCTGGTTCCCCTCCCCACTTTAGCCCATGGGGCCCTCCGGGATGGGTGGCCCCACCCGGTGGACCCCTGGGACCCTTCCGGTGGTCCCGGTACAATACCGGTGACCCCCGAAACTCTCCCGATGGCCGAAATTGCACTTCCTATATATAATTCTTCACCTCCGGACCATTCCGGAACTCCTCGTGATGTCCGGGATCTCATCTGGGACTCCAAACAACTTTCGGGTTACTGCATATTCATATCTCTACAACCCTAGCGTCACCGAACCTTAAGTGTGTAGACCCTACGGGTTCGGCAGACATGTAGACATGACCGAGATGGCTCTCCGGTCAATAACCAACAGCAGGATCTGGATACCCATGTTGGCTCCCACGTGCTCCTCGATGATCTCATTGGGTGAACCACGATGTCGAGGATTCAAGCAACCCTGTATACAATTCCCTTTGTCAATCGGTACATTACTTGCCCGGGATTCGATCGTCGGTATCCCAATACCTCATTCAATCTCGTTACCGGCAAGTCACTTTACTCGTACCGTAATGCATGATCCCATGACCAGACACTTGGTCACTATGAGCTCATTATGATGATGCATTACCGAGTGGGCCCAGAGATACCTCTCCGTCATACGGAGTGACAAATCCCAGTCTTGATCCGTGTCAACCCAACAAACACTTTCGGAGATACCCGTAGTATACCTTTATAGTCACCCAGTTACGTTGTGACGTTTGGTACACCCAAAGCACTCCTACGGTATCCGGGAGTTACACGATCTCATGGTCTAAGGAAAAGATACTTGACATTGGAAAAACTCTAGCAAACGAACTATACGATCTTGTGCTATGTTTAGGATTGGGTCTTGTCCATCACATCATTCTCCTAATGATGTGATCTTGTTATCAATGACATCCAATGTCCATAGTCAGGAAACCATGACTATCTATTGATCAACGAGCTAGTTAACTAGAGGCTTACTAGGGACATGTTGGTGTCTAAGTATTCACACATGTATTAAGATTTCCGGATAACACAATTATAGCATGAATAAAAGACAATTATCATGAACAAGGAAATATAATAATAATCCTTTTATTATTGCCTCTAGGGCATATTTCCAACACAGTATTCATACGAGGAGGTTCTATCACCCGTGGCTGAACCGGCGCCCCAGCCCCGGGCGTTGCCACCCGGTTTACCTCCGGCGGGTTACTGGGCCCGCACCAGGTGTGCGGAAGAGGTTCCTAGGATCATAAGTCAGAGGCAGACGGGATTGAGCCTTCTGGTATCTTCTCCTCATGACCTCATTTGATGCGTTTAGATCCATCGTGAGTTGGAAAGCTTCTGACAGAATTTGCTGAGCTCAAGCATCCAGAGCCGCCCGCTCCGCAGCCATCCTGACGTCTTCCGCTGCTAAGGTTTCCTTGGCTTGTGCTACCTCCTCACGTAACCGTGCCACTTATGCATCGTGCTGAGCCTGATCCGCCGGGTTAACCACGACAGTTAACAAGGCTGTCATCCTATCCATGAGATCCATCAGTACCTGAGCCGGCGGGCGCGTAGGGCCTCCTGCCCTTGCCACCCCTGACCCGGAGGTTATCGCTGCCGCAGCCGTAGAGTTTTGAATGGGTTGTGTGCCAGTCATGAAGATCCCTGCCCTGCTCGGTGGCTCAAAGGGGTCTGGAATGCTGCTTCCATCGGAACAACCCCCAAGCCTACCGTATTGCAATTGATACAATGAATCCATCTCACCTGTGGACGATCCACCGTCAGAGCAGATGGTTGTCTCACCGCCAGACACTGATCCTTCAGAGAACTCTCCTCCATGGATGCATCCCACGAAGGCATGCTTCATGGCGGGCTGAGTCCGGGCAGGTCTCGCACGCTGAGCCGTCTCGATGATGTCGGTGCAGATGTCCGGCTCAGGGTCCGGCTCGCCGATCTGGCCGATGAAGATGTGGATTCCGCCAAAGGGGACCCGGTACCCATACTCAATTGAGCCAGCGTCGGGGCCCCAGCTAACGTCGTCGATGTAGAGCTTGTCGCGACGACTCTTGGTCATCCGACCCACAATGTATCCCTTGAGCCCTTCGAAGTTTCCCTTCAAGAAATCAAATCCATCATGTGCAGGCCCCACGATGGGCGCCAACTGTCATGGAATTGTCACGACAGATGTCCTAGTGAAAGGACTTCATCGTGGAGCCATCGCAACTAGGAAGCTTAAAGGGGTTAAACGGGACAAAGGACATGAGGAGTTATATTGGTTCAGCCCCTTGCGGTGAAGGTAAAGGCCTAGTCCAGTTTGAGGTGATATTGCTAGCGTTTCGATGACAAGGGAGCTAATACGCTTAACCTGGCTCTCGATCTGTTATTTCTTGCCCTAAGCCACTGCCGGGTCGTCCCCTTATATACATGGGTTGACGCCCGACAGCCTACAGAGTCCCGGCCGGCTCATACAACGTGTCCGGCTCGGTGACGTATCTTACATGCCTTACATTACAAGTCTATTCATACATGGCGGTTTATACTTACGGGCCTTAAGCCGCCTCTAGGCTTGGGCCTATTATAAGCCTAACTGTGAACTGCCATCTTGTATACTCTTGGGCTTCATATAGGTAAACTGCCATTGTGGTTGACCCGGCCCCTCCTGGGCGGGTCATATCTTGTAGTCATATCCCCAACGTAAGTGGAAAATCATCGTAACAAGAAAATTAAGTTTCTACGATCTGATCGTGGGGGTGAATATTTGAGTTATGAATTTGGTCTTCATTTGAAACAATGCGGAATAGTTTCGCAACTCACGCCACCTGGAACACCACAGCGTAATGGTGTGCCCGAACGTCGTAAACGCACTTTATTAGATATGGTGCGATCTATGATGTCTCTTACTAATTTACCACTATCGTTTTGGGGTTATGCTTTAGATACGGCTGCATTCACGTTAAATAGGGCACCATCGAAATCTGTTGAGATGACACCATATGAACTGTGGTTTGGCAAGAAACCCAAGTTGTCGTTTCTAAAAATTTGGGACTGCGATGCTTATGTGAAAAAGCTTCAACCTGATAAGCTCAAACCCAAATCGGAGAAATGTGTCTTCATAGGATACCCAAAGGAAACTGTTGGGTACACCTTCTATCACTGATCCGAAGGCAAGATATTAGTTGCTAAGGATGGAACCTTTCTAGAGAAGGAGTTTCTCTCGAAAGAAGTGAGTGGGAGGAAAGTAGAACTTGATGAGGTAACTGTACCGTCTCCCTTATTGGAAAGTAGTTCATCACAGAAATTAGTTCAAGTGATTCCTACACCAATTAGTGAGGAAGTTAATGATGATGATCATGAAACTTCTGATCAAGTAACTACCGAACCTCGTAGGTCAACCAGAGCAAGATCCGCACCAGAGTGGTACGGTAATACTGTTCTGGAGGTCATGTTACTTGCCCATGACGAACCTATGAACTATGAGGAAGTGATGATGAACCCAGATTCTGCAAAATGGCTTGAGGCCATGAAATCTAAGATGGTATCCATGTATGAGAACAAAGTATGGACTTTGGTCGACTTGCCCGATGATCGGCAAGCCATAGAGAATAAATGGATCTTCAAGAAGAAGACTGGCGCCGACGGTAATGTTACTGTCTACAAAGCTTGACTTGTTGTGAAAGGTTTTTGACAAGTTCAAGGAGTTGACTACGATGAGACCTTCTCACTCATAGCGATGCTTAAGTCCCTCCAAATCATGTTAGCAACAGCCGCATTTATGATTATGAAATTTGGCAAATGGATGTCAAAACTGCATTCCTTAATGGATATCTTAAAGAAGAGTTGTATATGATGTAACCAGAAGGTTTTGTCGATCCAAAAGGTTCTAACAGAGTGTGCAAGCTCCAACGATCCATTTATGGACTGGTGCAAGCATCTCGGACTTGGAATATACGCTTTGATAGTGTGATCAAAGCATATGGTTTTATACAGACTTTTGGAGAAGCTTGTATTTACAAGAAAGTGAGTGGGAGCTCTGTAGCATTTCTGATATTATATGTGGATGACATATTGTTGATCGGAAATGATACTGAATTACTGAATAGCATAAAAGGATACTTGAATAACAATTTTTTCAATGAAAGACCTTGGTGAAGCTGCTTATATATTGGGCATCAAGATCTATAGCGATATATCAAGACGCTTAATTGGACTTTCACAAAGCACATACCTTGATAAACTCTTAAAAAAGTTCAAAATGGATCAAGCAAAGAAAGGGTTCTTGCCTATGTTACAAGGTGTGAAGTTGAGTCGGACTCAATGCCCGACCACTGCAGAAGATAGAGAGAAAATGAAAGTCATTCCCTATGCCTCAGCCATATGTTCTATCGTGTACGCAATGATGTGTACCAGACCTGATGTGTGCCTTGCTATTAGTTTAGCAGTGAGGTACCAAAGTAATCTAGGAGTGGATCACTGGACAACGGTCAAGAACATCCTGAAATACCTGAAAAGGACTAAGGATATGTTTCTCGTTTATGGAGGTGACAAAGAGCTCGTCGTAAACAGTGTCGATGCAAGCTTTGACACTAATCTGGATGACTCTAAGTCACAAACCAGATACGTATTTTTATTGAATGGTGGAGCTGTCAGTTGGTGCAGTTCTAAGCAGAGCATCGTGGTGGGATCTACGTGTGAAGCGGAATACATAGCTGCTTCGGAAGCAGCAAATGAAGGAGTCTGGATGAAGGAGTTCATATCCGATCTAGGTGTAATACCTAGTGCATCGGGTCCGATGAAAATCTTTTGTGACAATACTGGTGCAATTTCCTTGGCAAAGGAATCCATATTTCACAAGAGAGCCAAGCACATCAAGAGATGCTTCAATTCCATCCGCGATCAAGTCAAGGAGGGAGACATAGATATTTGCAAGATACACACGGATCTGAATGTTGCAGACCCGTTGACTAAGACTCTCTCATGAGCAAACCATGATCATCACCAAGACTCCATGGGTGTTAGAATCATTACCGTGTAATCTAGATTACTGACTCTAGTGCAAGTGGGAGACTGATGGAAATATGCCCTAGAGGCAATAATAAAGTTGTTATTTATATTTCCTTATATCATGATAAATGTTTATTATTCATGCTAGAATTGTATTAACCGGAAACTTAGTACATGTGTGAATACATAGACAACCGAGTGTCCCTAGTATGCCTCTACTTTACTAGCTCGTTAATCAAAGATGGTTAAGTTTCCTAGCCATGGACATGCATTGTCATTTGATGAACGGGATCACATCATTAGAGAATGATGTGATGGACTAGACCCATCCGTTAGCTTAGCACTATGATCGTTTAGTTTATTGCTATTGCTTTCTTCATGACTTATACATGTTCCTATGACTATGAGATTATGCAACTCTCGAATACCGGAGGAACACTTAGTGTGCTATCAAATGTCACAACATAACTGGGTGATTATAAAGATGCTCTACAGGTGTCTTTGATGGTGTTTGTTGAGTTGGCATAGATCAACATTAGGATTTGTCACTTCAATTGTCAAAGAGGTATCTCTAGGCCCTCTCGGTAATGCACATCACTATATGCCTTGCAAGCAATGTGACTAATGAGTTAGTTGTGGGATGATGCATTACAGAACGAGTAAAGAGACTTGCCGGTGACGAGATTGAACTAGGTATGATGATATCGACGATCGAATTTCGGGCAAGTAACATACCGATGACAAAGGGAACAACGTATGTTGTTTAACCGATAAAGATCTTCGTAGAATATGTAGGAACCAATATGATGTAGGGTGGGACCCTATACGGCCGATCATTCACGAGAGGAGCGGATCCCAACAAGGAACACGAAGAACACGAGGGGAAACACGAGGGAAAACACAAGAGAAACACTAAAATCAACAAGATGTAGTCACACATATGCTAGATCCTCAAACACATAAGAGATATATGGTCCAGAGTCAACTAGGGACAATACAAGTAGCACGATCTTCTCCGTGAGGAGGTCTTGATGTTCTTCCCGTGAAGGGGTCTTGAATTCGCTTGGGGGATCTTCTCCCAGGAGGCGCGATCTCCGAGGAGAAGGTAACGAACTGGGTGAGCAAAGCTCTCTCACAAAATGAGCCAATCCTTTGCTACCCCTAACTAGAAGGAGGAGGAGGTCTATTTATAGTCTTAGTGCAAATGGGGGCGGAGTGAAGGGGTACATGGGCCTCGGGCCCGAATCCTGTGCGCATACAGGTACCGGACGTCCGATGGGTAGCGGTCGTCCGGTCGTCCAGTGGCTTCCGGACTTCCGCTCATTCTGGCTCGATCGCTGAAGTACCGGATTTTCGGAGGTGGCCGGTCATCGGTCGCCGGTCGTCCGGTGGCGTCAGACGTCCGCTCGTTTGGCCCAGGTATGGTGTCACCGGTCGTCCGGACCGGGCCAAACGTCCGCTCGCTAGAGCTCGGCTGGGGCTTCAGGTTCCAGACGTCCGGTCTCGACCGGTCGTCCGGTGGCTGTAGCTTCGTTGGTCTTCCTTCTTGATGACCTTGGCACTTGGTATTCTCGCCGTCTTGTCCGATGGGTGTAACTGCTCTGTGGCTCTCCTCCAAGTACCTGATCACACATAGTGTTTCCGCTTGAGGTAGCAGCCATGTCTCATGTATATAAATGGGTAGTTCGGAGAGGAGTGAGTTCACCTTATCTTCGATAGCCCTTGCTCGTGCTCTTGTCATTGGTCCAAGTGGTTTCATGGGAGACGTAGGTAGGTCCATGGGGTTGACCTTAGGATGCTCCGCATCATCTCCCCTCCCTTGGGAAAGATCCGACCTCGGATCGCATTCTTCATCACTATGGTAGGGCGAGAGATTCTTGATGTTGAAGACGTCGCTCACGTAATACTTGTCATGCGGGAGGTCGATCTTGTAAGCATTGTTGTTGTAGCATGCAAGAACCTTGAAGGGTCCATCCGCTCGTGGTAGAAGTTTGGACTTGCGTTCGTTGGGGAAGTGGTCCTTGCGAAGGTGTAGCCACACAAGATCTCCAATGATGAATACCACGGGGTTCTTGTTGATGTTGAGCTTGGTCGCAAGTCATTGTACTTGGCGCTCGATGGTGTGCCTTGTATCTTCATGCACCTTCTTGAGATAGTTCACATGTTCACTTGCATCCATATTGATGCACTCTTGTAGTGGTAGAGGAAGAATGTCCAATGGGGACAACGGGTTGAATCCGTAGACGACCTCGAAGGGGGACTTGCCGGTAGTCGAGTGTCTTGCTTGGCTATAGGCGTACTCGGCGATAGGTAGGCACTCCTCCCACTCCTTGATGTTCTTCTTGATTAGCACGCGAAGTAGAGTTGTCCGTCGGTTTGAGGATGGTAAGCCGTGGAGAAGAGTAGCTTGATTCCAAGCTTGGCGCATAAGGTTTTCCAAAAGTAGCTTAGGAACTTGACGCCGCGGTCCGAGACTATCGTCTTTGTCACTCCATATAGTCTTAGGATTTCCCTACAAAAGAGATTGGCAACATGTGAAGCATCGTGTATCTTGTTGCAAGGAATGAAATGTGCCATCTTAGAGAATCAGTCCACAACAACAAATACTGAATCCTTTCCATTTGTAGCTCTAGGCAATCCAAGCACAAAATCCATGCTAATATCTTCCCATGGTTGGTACGATATTGGGAGAGGCATATAGAGACCATGGGATTGAGCTTTAGACTTAGCTTTGCGACATGTAGAGCACGGTTGGTGAAGCGGTTGACGTCGTGGAACATCTTGGGCCAAAAATAGTTCTTGGAGAGTGTATCAAATGTCTTGTCACGTTCAAAATGTCCCATTAGTCCTCCTCCATGAGATTCTTGCAAAAGCAACAAAAGAAGAGAAGACTCGGGGATGCATAGTTTGTTAGCTCTCATAAGATAACCATCTTTGATGTAATAGCGTTCCCAAGATGTATGCGTCAAACATTTGGCATAAGGAATAGCAAAAGTAGGATCATGCACATACAAGTCTTTTATGTGCTCAAAGCCAATGACATCCAATTCAAGTTGAGTAACAAGCATGCATATGCGGGAAAGAGCGTCCGCCACAACATTTTCCTTACCTTTAATGTACTTGATGATATAAGGAAAAGACTCAATGAATTCACTCCATTTAGCATGATGCTTGTTCAACTTAGTTTGACCCTTAAGGTATTTAAGCGTTTCATGATCGGTATGAATGATAAATTCATGAGGGCGAAGATAATGTTCCCATTCATGCAAAACTTGCACTAAAGCATATAGTTCTTTGTCATAGATGGGGTAATTGAGTTGCGCTCCGAAAAGTTTCTCACTAAAGTAAGCTATGGGGAGCTTCTCTTGCGTTAACACACCTCCTATGCTATTACCACTAGCATCACAATGAATCTCAAAGGGCTTTTCAAAGTTGGGTAATGCAAGAACGGGAGCATGAGTAAGCAAATTCTAAAGCTCATTGAATGCGGTATCTTGGGATGGTCCCCAAACAAAAGGCGCATTCTTATTACTCAAAGCATGCAAAGGCGAAGCAATGGTGCTAAAGTCCTTGAAAAATCTATGGTAGAAACTGGCTAAACTAAGGAAGCTATGCACTTGTTGCAAGTTGGTTGGTTGTGGCCAAGTTTTAATAGCATTAATCTTAGATTCATCAACATGAACACCCTTAGAAGATACTACAAAACCCAAGAAAACAAGCTTGTCAACACCGAAAAGGCATTTTTCCATATTAGCATAGAGATGCTCTTTTCAAAGAGTTTGTAGCACGGTGCAAAGGTGGGTGACATACTCTTTGAGAGATTTGCTAAACACAATAATATCGTCGAAGTAAACAACAACAAATTGACCAATATAAGGGTGAAACACATAATGCATAAGACACATGAAAGTACCAGGTGCTTCCGATAAACCCATAGGCATAACTAACCACTCATACAAACCAAACTTTGTTTTAAAAGTGGGTTTCCATTCATCACCCTCTTGTATGCGTATTTGATAGTAACCACTTTTAAGATCGATTTTTGAGAAAATAGTGGCACCGCTAAGTTCATCTAGCATATCATCAAGGCGTGGAATGGGGTACCTATATAGAAAGGTGATAGCATTGATGGGTCTACAATTGGAACACATGTGAAAGCTACCGTCTCTTTTTGGCACAAGAATGACCGGTGCAGCACAAGGACTCAAACTTTTGCGTACATGTCCATGGTCTATGAGATGTTTTACTTGCCTTTGTATTTCTTTGGTTTCTTCGGGGTTGACGCGGTAGGGGCCTTGTTAGGAAGAGGAGCTCCGGGGATGAGGTCGATTCGGTGCTCAATGCCTCGTAGTGGAGGTAGACCCGGAGGTAGCTCATCGGGGAAAACATCTTGGAATTCATGCAAAAGAGAAGACAACACTAAAGGTAGGGTGTGAGAGGTGTTAGCTTTTGGTGCCTCATCCTTGCACAAAAGGACATAGTGTAGGACACTTGATGGGTTCTCACACACTTCTCTTATCTCACTTTTGGTGGCAAATAGAACTAAGTTATTCTTTTCCCTCATTGATAACCCACAAGTATAGGGGATCACAACAGTTTTCGAGGGTAAAGTATTCAACCCAAATTTATTGATTCGACACAAGGGGAGCCAAAGAATACTCTCAAGTATTAGCAGCTGAGTTGTCAATTCAACCACACCTGGAAACTTAATATCTGTAGCAAAGTAATTAGTAGCAAAGTAATATGATCGTAGTGGTAAAGGTAGCAAAAGGTAACAGTCGTAAAAGTAGTGTTTTTGGTATTTTGTAGTGATGATAGCAATAGCAACGGAAAAGTAAATAAGCGAAGAACAATATGTGGAAAGCTCGTAGGCAATGGATCAGTGATGGAGAATTATGCCGGATGCGGTCCATATCGTAAAACGTGATGAATTCTTCTCTCTGATTTTTTTCTCCCCGAAACACAATATATAGAGTTGGAGTTGGAGTCGGAGGCGCTCCAGGGGGCCCACGAGGTAAGGGCGCGCCCTAGGGGGGTAGGCGCGCCCCCACCCTCGTGGACAGGTAGTGGCCCCCCTGGCCTTCATCTTTTGCAGGTATTTTTTATATTTTCCAAAAAGTTGCTCCGTGAAGTTTCAGGTCATTCCGAGAATGTTTGTTTCTGCACATAAATAACACCATGGTAATTCTGCTGAAAACAGCGTCAGTCCGGGTTAGTTCCATTCGAATCATGCAAGTTAGAGTCCAAAACA
Source organism: Triticum aestivum (assembly GCF_018294505.1). Taxonomy (NCBI): domain Eukaryota; kingdom Viridiplantae; phylum Streptophyta; class Magnoliopsida; order Poales; family Poaceae; genus Triticum; species Triticum aestivum. The sequence continues at coordinate 69,926,211 of NC_057806.1, read as the reverse complement.
AGGGCAAAAGTGTTTGGAAAAGTAGATACGAGGGAGACGTATCAACTCCCCCAAGCTTAAACCCTTGCTTGTCCTCGAGCAATTCAGTTGACAAACTGAAATTGATAAAGAAAAACTTTTACAAACTCTGTTCGCTCTTGTTGCTGTAAATATGTAAAGCCAGCATTCAAGTTTTCAGCAAAGATTATAACTAACCACATTCGCAATAACTCTTAAGTCTCAAGTTTACTCATATCAATAGCATAATCAACTAGCTAGCAATAATAATAAATCTCGGATGACAACACTTTCTCAAAACAATCATAATATGATATAACAAGATGGTATCTCGCTAGCCCTTTCTGAGACCGCAAAACATAAATGCAGAGCACCTTTAAAGACCAAGGACTGACTAGACATTGTAATTCATGGTAAAAAAAGATCCAGTCAAGTCATACTCAATGTAAACTAACAATAATGAATGCAAATGACAGCGGTGCTCTCCAACTGGTGCTTTTTAATAAGAGGATGATGACTCAACCTTAAAGTAAATAGATAGGCCCTTCACATCGGGAAGCAGGGATTTGTAGAGGTGCCAAAGCTCGGTTTTGAAACAGAGATGAATAATATTTTGAGCGGTATACTTTCATTGTCAACATAACAACCAAGAGATGTCGATATCTTCCATGCTACACACATTATAGGCGGTTCCCAAACAGAATGGTAAAGTTTATACTCCCCCTTCCACCAACAAGCATCAATCCAGGGCTTGCTCGAAACAACAAGTGCCTCCAACTAACAAGAGTCCCAGGGGGAGTTTTGTTTGCAATTATTTTGATTTAGTTTGCATAAAGCATGGGACTGGGCATCTCGGTGACCAGCCACTTTCTCGTGTTGAGGAGCGGAGTCCACTCCTCTTGAGAATAACCCGCCTAACATGGAAGATACAGACAGCCCTAGTTGATACATGAGCTATTCGAGCATACAAAACAAGATATTTATTTGAAGGTTTAGAGTTTGGCACATACAAATTGACTTGGAACGGCAGGTAGATACCGTATATAGGTAGGTATAGTGGACTCATGTGGAATAACTTTGGGGTTTAAGGGATTGGATGCACAAGCAGTATTTCCGCTTAGTACAGGTGAAGGCTAGCAAAAGACTGGGAAGCGACCAGCTAGAGAGCGACAACAGTCATGAACATGCATTAAAATTAATCAACACCGAATGCAAGCATGAATAGGATAAAGTCCACCATGAACATAAATATCGTGAAGGCTATGTTGATTTTGTTTCAACTACATGCGTGAACATGCGCCAAGTCAGGTCACTTAAATCATTCAGAGGAGGATACCACCCTATCATACCACATCACAACCATTTTAATAACATGTTGGCACGCAAGGTAAACCATTATAACACATAGCTAATCAAGCATGGCACAAGAAACTATGATCTCTAGTTGTCATTGCAAACATGTTTATTCATAATAGGCCGAATCAGGAACGATGAACTAATCATATTTACAAAAACAAAAGAGGTAGAGTTCATACCAACTTTTCTCATATCAGCCAGTCCATCATATATCGTCATAATTGCCTTTCACTTGCATGACCGAACAATGTGAATATTAATAATAGTGCACGTGCATTGGACTAAGCTAGAATCTGCAAGCATTCAATAAACAGGAGAAGACAAGGCAATATGGGCTCTTTTGTCAGATCAACAATTATGCATACAAGAGCTGCTTCAACAATTTAATTAAGGTCTTCTCCTATCGACCCCCAAGGAAAAGAAAAGAAATAAAACTATTTACACGGGAGAGCTCCCAACAAGTAAAAGAAGAACAGGAAATCTTTTGGGGTTTTCTTTTTAATTACTACAACAAGCATGGAAAGTAAACTAATTAAAAGCTACAGCTAATTTTTTTTGGTTTTTCTTAAGGTTTATTAAACACACAAGAAGAAAGCATAAAAAGGAAATAAACTAGCATGGATGATACAAATGAAAAAGTATGAGCACCAACATCTAGCAATGAGTGTGTGAACATAAATGTAATGTCGGTGGGAAATACGTACTCCCCCAAGCTTGGGCTTTTGGCCTAAGTTGGTCTATGGCCATGGCTGGCCTGGCGGATATCCATAATAATAGCTGGGGTCGTACTGAGATGCAGCGGCTATCACCTCCTGAGCTGCAGCGTGGCGACGAGCAGCCTCCGCTCTCCTCTCGTACTCATCTGCCTCCTCTCTGGTAATAACATATCTTCCTTTTGCCTGATGATCAAAGAAGTCAGGAGTAGGGAGAGTAATATGGACAGCACGGCGTCTGTCAAAGATTAGTCGATACTGGAGAGGTGATTCATTCCTCTCGACAAACTGGTGGTGAACCATAGCATTAAAGTCTAGGTAAGCAGGGGGTAATTCAATATCATCTTCGCGTATGGCTACACCAAGAAAATTAGCTATGCGGGTTGCATAAATTCCTCCAAAGAAATCTCCATTAAATCTATTAAGATGCAACCTACGTGCAACAATGGCTCCCAAATTATAAGATTTATCTCCTAATACAGCACTCCTAAGAATATTGAGGTCAGGGACACACATATGACATGCCTCATCTTTACCATTAATGCATCTACCTATGAAGAGAGCAAAATAATGTATAGCAGGAAAGTGAATGCTCCCTATGGTAGCTTGTGTAATATCTCTAGATTCTCCCGCAGTTATGCTAGCAATAAAATCTCTAAATTCAGATTTGCGAGGATCCTTTATACTACCCCATTGTGGAAGTTTGCAAGCAGTGGTAAAATCCTCTAAGTCCATAGTATAAGAATTTTCATAAAGATCAAACAGGATGGTTGGAGAATTACATGAAGATGAAAATTCAAACCTCCTCACAAAGGAACTAGTGAGATTGTGATACTGGCTGGTCTTCTCTTCCCCGAAGCTTACAAGATCAGCTTTACGCAAATATGCGTTGAATCTTCCTTAATTCCCGCTCGAGCCATAAAATTTTCAGAAGGCCACTAACAAGGACGCACTGGAGCGTCTCTTGGTGGCTCTTCATCAGCATCACACATTGCAAGCCTGGGTCCTTGCTTCCTTGAGGAACCACCTTGGAACATTTTCCTAAGCATTTTTCTTCCTCTGAAAAATTCTGAATTTTTTTAGTAACTTCAAAATAAAAGTAAACCAACCTCAATAATATAGATAGCAACCACTCCTACAAGTGCCTAGGGCCTATATCATGCATCAAAACTACTTTTGACCATATAAATTGACATGCAAGCTCAAGAACAGGGTCACCTAAGCAGCAAAAAATTGCAATGAATAAAGCACTAGAACAAAAACTAATTGGACCAATGGAGGAGTCACATACCAAGGAACAATCTCCCCAGGCAGTTTTGTGACAGGTGCTTTGAGCAAGGAGATCGAAAATGGCAGCAAAACGAGCTTGGACTTGGGTTTGAGCTGGTTATTCGTGTTTGCGGGAGGAAGAAGGAGTGTGTGGGTGAAAGGATAAATGGAGGAGGGCCACCATGGGCCCACGAGGCAAGGGGCGCGCCCAGGGGGTAGGGCGCGCCCGCCACCCTCGTGGGCAGGTGGTTGACCCCCCCTGCTGTGTTCTCAGTGCCAAATATTCTCAAATATTCCAGAAAAAATCATATTTAAATTTCAGGGCATTTGGAGAACTTTTATTTTCGGGGTATTTTTATATTGCACGGATGATCAGATAACAGACAGAAAAATACTATTTTTATTTTATTTAATATAAATAACAGAAAGTAAAAGGAGGGTACAGCACGTTGTGCCTTCTAGTTTCATCCATCTCATGATCATCAAAAGGAATCCACTAACAAGGTTGATCAAGTCTTATTAACGAACTCAATCCGAATAACATGGAACTGGAGAAATTTCGAATAACACTATGTTACCTCAACAGGGATATGCACATCCCCAATAATAAGAATATCATAATTCTTCTTGACAGTAGGAAGAGGAAATTCAAAACCTCCAAATATAATCGATGGATTTTTTCCAATAGAGTTGATACTATGAACTTGAGGTTGTTTCCTCGGAAAGTGTACCGTATGCTCATTACCATTAACATGAAAAGTGACATTGCCTTTAGTGCAATCAATAACAGCACCTACAGTATTCAAAAAGGGTCTTCCAAGAATAATAGACACACTATCGTCCTCGGGAATATCAAGAATAACAAAGTCCGTTAAAATAGTAATGTTTGCAACTACAACAAGCACATCCTCACAAATACCGACAGGTATAGCAGTTGATTTATCAGCCATTTGCAAAGATATTTCAGTAGGTGTCAACTTATTCAAATCAAGTCTACGATATAAAGAGAGAGGCATAACACTAACACCGGCTCCAAGATCACATAAAGCAGTTTTAACATAGTTTCTTTTAATGGAGCATGGTATAGTGGGTACTCCTGGATCTCCAAGTTTCTTTGGTATTCCACCCTTAAAAGTATAATTAGCAAGCATGGTGGACATTTCAGCTTCCGGTATCTTTCTCTTATTTGTAAGAATATCTTTCATGCACTTAGCATAAGGATTCATTTTAAGCATATCAGTTAATCGCATACGCAAAAAGATAGGTCTAATCATTTCAACAAAGCGCTCAAAATCCTCATCATCCTTTTTCTTGGATGGTTTGGGAGGACAAGGCATGGGTTTTTGAACCCAAGGCTCTCTTTCCTTACCGTGTTTCCTAGCAACAAATTATTTCTTATCATAACGTTGATTCTTTGATTGTGGGTTATCAAGATCAACAACAGGTTCAATTTCTATATCATTATCATTACTAGGTTGAGCATCATCATGAACATTATCACTAACATTATCACAAGTTTCAGGTTCATTACCAGATTGAGTTTCAGCATCAGAAATAGAAATATCGTTTGGATTCTCAGGTGTTTCAGTAATAGGTTCACTAAAAGCATGCAAAGTCCTATGATTTTTCTTTTTCTTCCTTTTAGAAGGACTTAGTGCATCTATATTATTTCTCTGAAAATCTTGCTCAATTCTCCTAGGGTGGCCTTCAGGATACAAAGGTTCCTGAGTCATTTTACCACCTCTAGTCATAACTCTAACATCATTATCACTATTCTTACTATTCAATTCATTGAGCAAATCATTTTGAGCTTTAAGTACTTGTTCTACTTGAGTGGTAACCATAGAAGCATGTTTACTAATAAATTTAAGTTCACCTTTGACATTAGCCATATAATCACCCAAGTGTTCAAGCATATTTGAATTGTATTTCAATTGTCTACCAAAATAAGCATTAAAGTCTTCTTGCTTAGCCATAAATTTATCAAACTCATCTAAGCATGGGCTAGAAAATTTAGTAAACGGGATTTTAGCTTTATCATATCTATAGAGAGAATTTACCTTTACTACCTTTGTCGGGTTATCAAGACCATGAGTTTCTTCAATAGGTAATGGATTAAAGATCATATGTTTCTTCAACAGGCGGTAAATTAAGACCGTGTATTTCTTCAATAGGAGGTAAATTATTAACATCTTCAGCTTTAATACCTTTTTCTTTCATAGATTTCTTTGCCTCTTGCATATCTTCAGGACTGAGAAATAGAATACCCCTCTTCTTCGGAGTTGGTTTAGGAATAGGCTCAGGAATTGGCTCCGGAGGTGTCCAATTATTTTCATTTGTCAACATATTATTCAATAGAATTTCGGCTTCATCCGGTGTTCTCTCCCTGAAAATAGAACCAGCACAACTATCCAGGTAATCTCTGGAAGCATCGGTTAGTCCATTATAAAAGATATCAAGTATTTCATTTTTCTTAAGAGGATGATCAGGCAAAGCATTAAGTAATTGGAGAAGCCTCCCCTAAGTTTGTGGGAGACTCTCTTCTTCAATTTGCACAAAATTATATATATCCCTTAAAGCAGCTTGTTTCTTATGAGCAGGGAAATATTTAGCAGAGAAGTAATAAATCATATCCTGGGGACTACGCACACAACCAGGATCAAGAGAATTAAACCATATCTTAGCATCACCCTTTAATGAGAACAAAAATATTTTAAGGATATAAAAGTAACGAGTTCTCTCATCAATAGTGAACAGGGTGGCTATATCATTTAATTTAGTAAGATGTGCCACAACAGTTTCAGATTCATAGCAAGGATCAAATTCAAGTAATTATATCAGGATCAATAGAGAATTCATAATCCTTATCAGTAACACAGATAGGTGAAGTAGCAAAAGCAGGGTCAGGTTCATCCTAGCATTTAGAGATTGCTTATTCCATTTAGCTAATAACCTCTTAAGTTCGTATCTATCTTTGCAAGCTAAAATAGCTAAAGAAGCTTCTTTATCAAAAACATAACCCTTGGGAATAACAGGCAAGTCTTCATCATCAATTTCATCAGTATTATCAGATTCAATATTTTCAATCTCTCTAGCCCTAGCAAGTTGTCCATCAAGAAATTCACCAAGTGGCACAATAGTATCAAGCATAGAAGTAGTTTCATCATAAGTATCATGTATAGCAGAAGTGGCATCATCAATAACATGCGACGTATCAGAACGAATAGCAGAAGCAGGTTTAGGTATCGCAAGCTTACTCAAAATAGAAGGTGAATCAAGTGCGGAGCTAGATGACAGTTCCTTACCTCCCCTCGTAGTTGAGGGATAAATCTTGGTTCTTGGATCTTTCAAGTTCTTCATAATGATAAGCAGATATAAATCCCAAGTGACTCAAGGAATAGAGCTATGCTCCCCGACAATGGTGCCAGAAAATAGTCTTGATAACCCACAAGTATAGGGGATCGCAACAGTTTTCGAGGGTAAAGTATTCAACCCAAATTTATTGATTTGACACAAGGGGAGCCAAAGAATACTCTCAAGTATTAGCAGCTGAGTTGTCAATTCAACCACACCTGGAAACTTAATATCTGTAGCAAAGTATTTAGTAGCAAAGTAATATGATAGTAGTGGTAAAGGTAGCAAAAGGTAACAGTGGTAAAAGTAGTGTTTTTGGTATTTTGTAGTGATGATAGCAATAGCAACGGAAAAGTAAATAAGCGAAGAACAATATGTGGAAAGCTCGTAGGCAATGGATCAGTGATAGAAAATTATGCCGAATGTGGTTCCGTATCGTAAAACGCGATGAATTCTTCTCTCTGATTTTTTTCTCCCCGAAACACAATATATAGAGTTGGAGTTGGAGTCGGAGGAGCTTCAGGGGGCCCATGAGGTAGGGGATGCGCCCTAGGGGGGCAGGCACGCCCCCATGCTTGTGGACAGGTGGTGGGCCCCTGGCCTTCATCTTTTGGAGGTATGTTTTATATTTTCCAAAAAGTTACTCCGTGAAGTTTCAGCTCATTCCGAGAACGTTTGTTTCTGCACATAAATAACACCATGGTAATTCTGCTGAAAATAGCGTTAGTCCAGGTTAGTTCCATTCAAATCATGCAAGTTAGAGTCCAAAACAAGGGCAAAAGTGTTTGGAAAAGTAGATACGACGGAGATGTATCACTCATCATGGAGGCACTCGATTTGGGCTTGTGGCGCTCACTCTCATTTTGGTGGTTCACTCTCTCACTATTCTCTCCACGATGGGTGGCTTGCTTGTCGGCGATCACTTGGCTTGGAGACATAGGGCGAAGTACGTACTCCATTCCTTTTATATTGAAGATATAGTGGTTCGTTCGGCTGTTGTGGATGACACCTCTATCAAATTGCGATGGTTGTCCAAGAAGAATGTGTCAAACGGTCACTGGAATGACATCACACTCCAAAGTGTCTTCGTAAGCTCCGATTTTGAAGGAGACTTGCACTCTATCCTTGACTTGGATAGTGCCGGAGTCGCTTAGCCATTGCACTTGGTAGGGATGTGGGTGCTTTGTCTTGGGCAATTGGAGCTTGGAGCAAATTTCTTCACTTGCTAAGTTATGGCAACTCCGTCCATCGATGATGACCTTGACGGACCTTCCATTGATGTCGGCCTTGGTATGAATGATATGGCATCTTTGGTATTCTTCTTGTTGATGGTGAAGAGTCAAGACCTTGGAGACAACGAGGGCGGGGCTTGAATCTTCATCACAAAAGACTTGTTCTTCTTCATCTACGTTCACTTGCCAGTGCATTGCCACTTGCTCAAGTGCTTCCATTTCGCCTTCTCTCATGGAGTCATATGTACCATCATCGTTGAGGATCATGGTGCGCTTGTTGGTACCCTCAAAGGACTTGTGGCCTCGGCCTCTGCATGTGAAGCATTTGAAGGAACTTGTCTTGATGGTCTCATCGGTTGGGGTAGATGATGATGAAGCTCTCGGCTTGAAGTTGCTTGTAGTAGGATGATGACTTGGAGTTGTCAAACTTTTCTTCTAACTCGACTTGTCGTTGTTGCTTGTAGAAGGCTTGGTTGATGTAGAAGGTGTTGGAGTCGTTGAAGCTTGGGTGTTGGAGAAACCATAGGACTTGGATGAGAACTTGGCATACTCGAGTATGGTTGGAAGTTGGCGATCTTCTTGATGGGATGATTGAGTCCATTCAAGAAACATGCCATAGTTTGCTCATCATCTTCAGTAACATTGGCTTGTATCATTGCAATCTCCACTTCCTTGTAGTATTCTTCAACGCTCTTGGTTCCTTGCTTGAGTAGTTGGAGTTTCTTGAAGAGGTCGCGGTTGTAGTAGGTTGGCACGAAGCGTGCTCTCATGACATCATTCATTTGCGCCCAAGTAGTGATGGGTGGTTCACCTCTTGCCTCTCAACTCTCAATGACTTGTTCCCACCAAATGAGAACATAGTCTTGGAACTCAAGGGATGCCATCGCGATCTTCTTCTCTTCTTCATAGTTGTGCAAACGGAAGATTTTGTCGACCTTCAATGCCTGAGGGAGTCCTGGATTAGGGGGTCTCCGAACAGCCAGACTATATCCTTTGGCCGGACTGTTGGACTATGAAGATACAAGATTGAAGACTTCGTCTCGTGTCCGGATGGGACTCTACTTGGCGTGGAAGGCAAGCTAGGCAATATGGATATGTATATCTCCTCCTTTGTAACCGACCTTGTGTAACCCTAGCCCCCTCCGGTGCCTATATAAACTGGAGGGTTTTAGTCCGTAGGACAACATACAATCATACCATAGGCTAGCTTCTAGGGTTTGGCCTCTCCGATCTTGTGGTAGATCAACTCCTGTAATACTCATATCATCAAGAATAAATCAAGCAGGACGTAGGGTTTTACCTCCATCAAGATGGCCCGAATCTGGGTAAAACATCGTGTTCCCTGCCTCCTGTTACCATCCGCCTTAGACGCACAGTTCGGGACCCCCTACCCGAGATCCCCCGGTTTTGACACCGACATTGGTGCTTTCATTGAGAGTTCCTCTATGTCGTCGCCGTTAGGCTTGATGGCTCCTACGATCATCGATAGCGATGCAGTCCAGGGTGAGACTTTTCTCCCCGGACAGATCTTTGTGTTCGGCGGCTTCGCACTGCGGGCCAACTCGCTTGGCCATCTGGAGCAGATCGAAAGTTACGCCCCTGGCCACCAGGTCAGGTTTGGAAGTTTAAACTACACGGCCGATATCCGCGGAGACTTGATCTTCGACGGATTCGAGCCTCTGCCTTGTGCGTCACGCGGTCACGATGAGTACGATTTAGCTCTACCATCAGACAGTGTTCAGGAGATCGCACCGGCAACCGCTCCGACCCTCAATTCGGAGCCAGTTGCGCCGTCCATGGACGGGTGGATGGACCACGGACTCCGAACCGCCTGCGCCCGTTCCTAGGGAATCCGATTGGGCACCGATCATGGAGTTTACCTCCGCGGATATTTTTCAGCACTCACCCTTTGGCGACATACTGAACTCATTAAGGTCTCTCTCCTTGTCAGGAGGATCCTGGCCGAACTATGTCCGGCAGGATTGGGATGCGGATGACGAAGAAATTCGCTGCCCACCCACCACCCACTTAGTAGCCACTGTACGACTTAACCGACATGCTCGACTTCGACTCCGAAGACATCGACGGTATGGACGACGATGCGGGAGACGAAGAGGAACCACTGCCCACAGGGCACTGGACAGCCACCTCATCATACGATATATACATGGTGGACACACCCAAAGAAGGCAATGGTGATGAGACAGTGGAGGATGACCCCTCCAAGAAGCAACCCAAGCGCCGACGTCAGCGGCACCGCTCTAAGTCCCACCAAGGCAAGAGTGGTGATACCGGCACCGGAGATAATAGCACTCCGGACAGTGCCGAAGACAACAACAATCCCCTCCAGCAAGATTTAGAGCAGGAGGATGAAGGAGCCAGCCCTCCTGAGAGAGAGGAAGATGGAGAGGCAGAGGATGATAATTACATGCCCCCTCCGAAGACGAGGCAAGCCTCGGCGATGACGAATTCGCCGTGCCAGAGGATCCCGTCGAACAAGAGCGCTTCAAGCGCCGGCTTATAGCCACGGCAAATAGCCTTAAGAAAAAGCAGCAGCAGCTTCAAGCTGATCAAGATCTGCTAGCTGACAGATGGACTGAAGTCCTCGCGGCCGAGGAATATAAACTCGAACGCCCCTCCAAGAGTTACCCAAAATGCAGGTTGCTACCCCGACTGGAAGAAGAAGAGTATGACGCGGCTGATCGGCCACCTCGTGGCCGCGATAGAGAGGCATTCCAGCCAAAAGCTCAGCCTGCACCCCGACGCCATTCAAATAAAAATGCATGGGGAAATACACCAGACCTGCGAGACGTATTGGAGGACAAAGCAAAACATGCAAGATCGATCTACGGATCACGAGGGCGCGCCACTATGCGAGACGATAAACGTCACGCCGGATACACTAAAAGTAAATCCGGTCGGGCCGAACACAGCGGGCAAGACTCATTGGAGCTGCGTCGCGATATAGCCTAGTACAGAGGTGTCGCACACCCTTTATGCTTCATAGATGAAGTCATGGATCATCAAATCCCAGAGGGTTTCAAACCCGTAAATATAGAATCATACGAGGGCACAACAGATCCTGCGGTATGGATCGAGGATTTCCTCCTGCATATCCACATGGCACGCGGTGATGATCTACACGCCATTAAATACCTCCCACTCAAACTCAAAGGACCAGCTCGGCATTGGCTCAATAGCTTGCGAGCAGAGTCCATTGGCTGTTGGGAAGATCTGGAGGCCGCATTCCTCGACAACTTTCAGGGCACTTATGTGCGACCACCAGATGCCGATGACTTGAGCCACATAATTCAGCAGCCAGAAGAATCGGCCAGGCAATTCTGGACTCGGTTCCTAGCAAAGAAAAATCAAATCGTCGACTGTCCGGATGCAGAGGCCTAGCAGCTTTCAAGCACAACATCCGCGACGAATGGCTAGCCCGGCACCTTGGTCAGGAGAAGCCGAAATCTATGGCAGCCCTCACGACACTCATGACCCGCTTTTGTGCGGGAGAAGACAGATGGCTGGCTCGCAGTAATAACATATCAAAGAACCATGGTACTTCGGATACCAAGGACGGCAATAGCAGGTCACGTCGCAACAAACATAAGCGCCGCATTAACAGCGACAATACCGAGGATAGGGCAGTCAATGCCGGATTCAAAGGCTCTAAACCTGGTTAGCGGAAAAAGCCATTCAAAAGAAGCACTCCGGGCCCATCCAGTTTGGACCGTATACTCGATCGCTCGTTTCAAATACACGGTACCCCCGATAAGCCAACCAACCACACCAACAGGGATTGTTGGGTGTTCAAGCAGGTCGGCAAGTTAATTGCCAAAGATAAAGATAAGGGGTCACACAACGATGACGAAGAGGAGCCCCGACAGCCAAACACCGGAGGACAGAAGAGGTTCCCCCCACAAGTGCGGACGGTGAACATAATATATGCAACCCACATCCCCAAGAGGGAGCGGAAGCGTGCGCTCATGGACGTATATGCGCTGGAGCCAGTCGCCCCAAAGTTCAACCCATGGTCCTCCTGTCCAATCACCTTCGATCGCAGGGACCACCCCACTAGTATCCGTCATGGCGGATTTGCCGCACTGGTCCTAGACCCAATCATTGATGAATTTCACCTCACTCGAGTCCTTATGGATGGCGGCAGCAGCCTGAACCTGCTTTACCAGGACACAATGCGCAAAATGGGTATAGACCCCTCAAGGATCAAACCCACAAAAACGACCTTTAAAGGCGTCATCCAGGTGTAGAGGCCCATTGCACAGGCTCAGTCACACTGGAAGTAGTCTTCGGATCCCCGGATAACTTCCGAAGCGAAGAGTTAATCTTCGATATAGTCCTGCTCCGCAGTGGTTATCATGCACTGCTCGGGAGAACCGCATTTGCAAGATTCAATGCGGTACCGCATTATGCATACCTCAAGCTCAAGATGCCAGGACCTCGGGGGGTCATCACAGTCAATGGAAACACAGAGCGCTCTCTCCGCACGGAGGAGCATACTGCGGCCCTCGCAGCAGAAGTGCAAAGCAGCCTCTTAAGGCAATCCACTAGTTCGGTGATTAAGGACCCGGACAACTTCAAGCGCGCCCGGAGTAATCAGCAACTGGACCGCCTGGCACGTCCCGAGCTCGCATAGCAATGCGGACCCCACCCCGGCCCAAGCCAAATGGTGAAACTCATGCCACGCGTACATAATTACGCATTAAAAATACCATGGGCACAGGTAGGGAGGGGGCACGATTACGGCACGCTCCAAGATGCGGCTTAAACCGCACTAGGGGCTTCCCGCTTTGTTATTTTTCTCTTTCAGGACTTTAATCTCTGGAAACCCTGTCCGGCAGCATGATTGTCGAACATATGATGCAACAACCAAGGAGGCAGAAAGCTACGTCACACCATGGAACTCCCAGGTGGATTACGATAATGAGTGAAATATTTGCTTTAATACTATTCCTCAGCTTGCCCTTGGAAGGGACATGTCAAACAATCCTACTTTTTGCTTATCGCACTACTTATATCATTCTGCTTTAACGCACCTTTGTGAATAAACAATGCATAGCATTAAGACCATTATTGCATTCCTCCTTTTTATATATATGTTCATTCATGACATCTAGCACCTGTACACTTTGGTACGGCCAATACACCAGGGGCTTAAGTACCCCACAATATGGTGTGAGAAGTCCAAACACTTTCACAAGTGCGGCACCCCGAACTTATAGCATTATATCCATCAGCTCTGAATCATGTCTTGGGTCAATAGTTGGGTTTGCCCGGCTCCCATGTTTTGGTACCTTAGGTTCCGCTATATCGTCTAAGGTAGCACTGGGAGAACTACTGCGATTGTGCCCCAGTTCTGCTGGGCTAAGAACCTCAGTAGAGAAAGCTAAAACTGACTGGCATGATAAGGCGAGAGACTGGTCGCTGTTCGAGAGGTTTTCGAGTCCTTAAAGACGTATGCCGCTTAGAGCGAGGAGTCGGCCCTGTCCGGCTTATGGCGTGTATCGCACCCCGAATTCGGCCTTCCGAATACTAGGGGCTTCGCCGAAATTTAAAATTATAGAATTCTATGGCTAAGTGAGAGTGATAACGCATTATAGTCCGATTGCCTTGTTCGTTGTGCTGAGCACCTCCCTCGGAGGACCCAACAATGGGAACAAGAGTGCTCAGGTTTATCCCGAACACCCCAGCATTCTTGGCATGGGGGCAGAAGCCGACGACTAGCCATCTCTCAGATTTGATAAACAACCAAACAGAAGGTAATATTTTAAATTCAAACAAGCGTTGCATAGCGCATATGAACAAGTTTTCATAACTACAAGATTACACGAGCAAGTTTACTCGAATATTATATCTTTCGTACACTCGTCCGCTACGAGACGAGCACCCTTTAGGACACCCTCATAGTACATCTCGGGGTGGCGATGCTCCTTGCCCTCCGGCGGCCCTTCCTTAATCACACAACAAAAAAATACACTTCCGTGATGATACGTGTTTGTCACGGTAGGTCGCTTTTTTTGTCATGCATGTACATCCATGACAAATTTATGACAGCATCAAGATAGTCATACCTGTGCTGTCGTAGAAGTTTTCCATGACATTACCAAAATTATCATCATGGAAGTGTCCACTTCCATGATAATAAATCATGCGTCACAGAAGTGCTTTCGTCAAGGGTGACCGACATGTGGCATCCACCGTAACGGAACGCCGTTAAGCTATCGGGTCGGGTTTTGGATTCGATAACCCGTTAACAACCACGACCAATGGGGATTTTCCACGTGTAAAATCATCATTGGCTGGAGGAGACACGTGTCAACTCATCCAATGGGCGAGACGCGCCTATGATATGTTGACACGTGGACCGGCCCATCAAGTTTAAATGGGCCAGCCCAACTGAAGGCCCACAAGATTTTGCGGACCATAATGGGCCAGCCCAGCTAAAGGCCCACGAGATTTTGCGGACCATAATGGGCTGGCCCAGCTAAAGGCCCACAAGATTTTGCGGGCCATAATGGGCCGGCCCAGGTAAAGGCCCATAAGATTTTTGTGTGCCGTAAGGGGCCGACCCAGGTAAAGGCCCACAAGATTCTTGCGGATCATAATGGGCCGGCCCAGCTAAAGGCCCACGAGATTTCGCCGACATTAATGGGCCGGCCCAGCTGTAGGCCCACAAGATTTTGAGTACCCTAGTAGGCCGGCCCATTAACTGCCTGCCATGTTTTGGGCCAAATGCCGGCCCATATTTGATCCGGTCCATTAATGGCCTGCCACGCTCCGGGCCTAATAGTGGCCCATATGAGATCCGGCCCGTTAAAGGCCTACCACGTTCTGGGCCAAATTACGGCCCAGATCAGGTCCGGCCCTTTAAGACGCTTTGGGCTCAAATATGGCCCATATCAGATTCGGCCCGTCAACTGGACACTATGCTTTTGGGCCCACTTGCTAAAGGCCCACTTAGTAATTCGGCCTGATATTAGTTTTGGCCTGTTAAGGGCCCGTTTAACATTTCGGCCCTATATTAATTTCAGCCTGTTAAAAGCCCGTCATATAGTTGGGCCTAACTACGGCCCGGTTTGCATCCGGCCTGCTCGCAGCCGATATCTGATTGGGCCAAACAAGGACCGAGACAATTTTTCGGCCTGTTAAAAGCCCGTGATTTGATTCGCACAATCATGGGCCGGGGTTCATTTCGGGCTGCTGCCGGCCCGTGAGCTGATCGGCACGTTTCAGGCCCAACCTACATCGTGATTGCATGACGGCCCGATTATGTACCGTAATTTTACGGTTTGGCCGGTTTACTGCGAAGACAGGATATATATACAGTAAAATAACTGCAGCATCGTGAATAAGAAAAAACCTAGACTATACAATAAAGAAATTACGGCATATTACATCCACTGGGCATCAAAGTTCGCCACTATGATAATAAAGCACAAGCAGACAGCAGATTACATACACTGGGCATCAAAGATCGCCACCAGTGCAAATAAACACGCCGACAAAATAATATACAAAACCGACAGCACTTCAATAGAGTTCAAGAAAGGTTAGCCCTGCTGGGGAGCTGCAGGGCAAGCAGCTGAGCAAGATGATGAGACTGCGCTTGTTCAACACTTGTATCTTCCTCACTCTGAAAGATAAACAAGCAGACAGATGACAGGTTTTGCACATAAAAGTATCAGTGCTGACAATTCATCACATTTCTTACTGACGAATAAAGTGACACAGTTTAAATTTGCATTAACACAATATGGTATTGTTCAGGTCAAGACATGGCAGGAAATGACATTGTGAAGGAGTTGGCAGCTTCACGACACCACTGGATTACAGATCAAGAACTCATAAGTATCAATGGTTAGTGTGCTGTCAATTTATACCATTTCAGATTGGCAAACAAAGAGACGGTTTAAATAATAGTAGAATGATATGACATTGTTCATAGTTAAGACATTGCAGAATATGACATTGTGCTGTAGTGGGTAGGTTCACCACACCACTGGATTACAGATGAAGAACAGAAGCATACATGCAGTGCAAAAGAAGATCACTTGCTCTGTATAGTTTAATTTACATGGTATGAAGAAGGAACTTGGTTGTACAACTGAAAACTTAAATTGAGAAAGGACGAACTTTTGTTTATGAACTACATATAATAAACTTTAAACAAGCAATTTGATGCAAACACCAAAAATAAACAGCTGTTGCAGTCATGCCTAACCAAATATATACAACAAAGTTTGAAGGCTTGAGATGGACAAACTTACATTATTGGTGAAGACAGGCTCTATAAAGGCCTTGTCCATGCTGATGGGGGGGGGCAATTCAAGAAGTTTACCACAGAATCTTCTTCAAAAGCATTGCCTTTATTCTACATTTTGTTAAGAGTAAATATAGATGTGATAATATACGAAAAAATGGAGAATATTTAAGATAAGATGAAGAGTGATGCTACATAACCAAGTAGCTATAAATGTAAGTGCAGCGATACAGGCAAAAGGTACAGCCAAGAGCAATGCACAGCTAAACTTCTTCAGTACCAACCTTATGGTAAGAGTAAATATAGATCTGATGTGTAGAAAATGGAGGGCAAAGGAAAATAAGCTGCAGAGTGATGGTACATGAACAACTACCTGTCATTATAAGTACACTGATAAAGGACAGCATGTACTTACAAGAGCAATGCAGAGCTAAAAAAACATTGGCATTGGATATATTCTACACTAATGTAACCATTCATACAGATCAGATAATTTGGAGCGAACAATTGATAAGCAAGCTATCATGCATACTGCTGTCACATAATGAACCAGGTATGTATGCAAGTACAGTGATACAGGACAACAGGTACTAACAAGAGCAAAGCAGCGGGCAGCATATTTGCGATATCCTGTCGTTCTTGTCAAACCGGAGTTCTTCTTCGAGCAGATTTCCTGCAAAAAAGATCCGTAAGGCACATGCGGAAAAGTAGAAGTTCAAATTGTCATGTGATTTCATAGACAGTACCTCATCCTGGGAACGAGACCAGTGCATAACAAGGTTTTTCCATTCAATGTCTTCTAAATTTAGCACAGGAGACTTCACCGGAAATTCGTTTATAGACTTGCCATCAAAGTGTGATTTCCTCAGGTAACACCGATACTGCTGCAATGCTTCCTTGAAAAGCACAAGCAAGCTTTGCTCGTCATGACTATCCAGATTGACCCTCGCCTAGTTACAACAATGTAATGTAAATCATTGATGTGTTCAATCAGCAGAAAACAGGAAAATAATAACCATGAATAATAGCACTTACACGTAAGTTGGACAGGAAGATGTGAAAATGGTGTTTGTCTTCACAATAATCTTCCCATGATGGGAATATATGCACGTAGTCCCTAACAACATTGAAAGCATTGTCTTTTAAACTGGGAATAAATGGAATGGGGTTCCAATCTGCAGGAATTGGCCGTCTCTGCAGTTGGGATAGGTCTTCGGCCGGTGGACTTGCTGTACTTTTTGCTGGAGTGGGATTTTTCTGTGGTACAGCTGGTGCTATGGCAAATGAAATCGGTATACCTTTTGCTGGAGTGCAGGTCCTGTGTGGTGGGGCTAGTGGTGTGGCCAGTGAAGTATGGGTACAGTCTGCTGGAGTCGGTCCTACGTTTTGTGTCACTGGTTGTACAGCCAATATAAGTGGGGTGCTGTCTGATTTCTCCGGCACCACCACGTTTTTCAAGGACTTTGCTGGTGCTCCTTCAGGTTCGGCAATCACCCTCTTCCTTTTTGATGTCTGATGCACCAGAACAGCATTTGAGTGGAAAAACATGGTACGATGACAGATGGAATATGTATTGATAATGGATGGGCATGGCATCTCGACATATATGATGAGTAAACTAAGCAGATGGCGGTGCAACAAAGTAGAAGAAATGCAAGACAACATATGCAAGATACGCGCAATCAATAAAACCTTGCCAAATTAGAACAGGCACCTTGATGGGTGAACAGGACAGGCCATCTGCCTTTGACTCCTCGAGGTTAGAATAGTCATTAGGATGATATTCTGAACAAGAATCAACAGGTGGGGAGCGTACGAGTTTCATTGCTTCCAGAATGGCACTCAATGCCTTGGTGCCAATTTTGTAAGTCATTGCAGTGTTCCACAATATTCTTCTGATGCGCGGATTCTGATATTCACTGTAATTGCGTATGATATCTGAGAACCATGAAAACATAAATAGTTGTGAGATTATCTTTGTAATGCAGATGATATTCTAATATAGGGGCGCCCCTGTAAACACTTGTGTGCTATCACTGGATTCTGATGAGAGAGCTCATGTGTGCTGTAATATGGTGCGTGCATTTATATAATCTGGCACAAGTACACAAAAAATAGGCTCCAGAAGTAAGGATAGCTGGCAGATGATAGGTTCATAATATACTGTATAGAGAGTTTATTGCCAAACCATGATAACAAGAGCACACAGCAACTAGGCAGATCATAGTGTACATAACAGGGGTACACCATAACCAGGATATATAAATCGGGAAAGTGGAACTGGCTGGAAATTACGGTGTTGTATTGCCGCTAGTAATTGAAAGCCTATCGATCACGTACAGGCCAGCTCTATCAGCTGTTAGACTGCAGATGTCCCTGCTCCCCTTCCTGACAAGGAACATACTGTGCTTCCCATACAGAACACCGCACGGGCCGCCGGCCGAACCACCGGCCCCACCGCCTGTGTTCCTCCGCCACCCCACCCCACCCCCGCCCCCACCCGCGTCGAGTTTTCTTCGTTCGACGAGGCCCCACCACCGCCCCCACAACCACCGTCCCCACCCGAGCCCCTTCGATCGCACCGGCGAACTCCGGCGAGCTCTGAAAAATCGACTGACCCAATTTTGAAATTTAGTCTACTGTGATTTAACTAGTGTGGAATATAAAAGGGGAAAACCATGAGCATTGCGAGTATGGTGTTGAGCGTGCCATGGCGGATCTGAAGGTGCAAACCGGACAAAGGCAACTTCGCAACCAAGACAAGAAATCGGAGTAAAGCAGTGGCGATCTATTTTCTTGCTGCGATAAATAAGTTGAGCAGATACGAAAGAGTACCGCCTCTGGTGCGGCGCCGTGTACGCATCTGCTGAGAATTTGACGGTGCTGCGGTAGCGATGGCTGTCGACGGCGTGGAAGCAGATCTAGGAGGGTAGACGGTGGCGGCGGGGCGCGGTGGACGAGACGGTCGTAGGAGCGGCGCCGGCAAGGTGGACGACGGCGGGGATGAAGCGAGAGGACGGGATGCAAGGATCCCGGTCCGAAGCCGTGGATGAGAGAGGTCGATCTCTTGTAATGGACGGCGGCGTCGGGGTATCAGCTCCGGCATGGTGGAGGAGGACGGCGGTGGATGGGGTGGCGGACGGCGGCGGCGGACGGAGGAGGGTGGGGTGGAGAGGGTGTTTTGGCGCCCACGGAGTACGAATGGGGAAAAGGGAGGTAGAGAGGAAGGGGGGAACCATGTATTCAGGGCGCGCTTGTCTCAAATGCGAGGAAATTTACAAACTTAGCCCCCGTTTCAAATTTCTACTACATCACAGCAACACTAGTCGGTTGGGGATAGGACGGTAATCTCGCATACACCGAATATTTGCCGACGAGAGTTTGTTTTTGGCGCCCACCGTGTATGAATATGAATCGGGGAGGGAGTCGATTTCGGCCGAGGACACACTGTGTTTTGGCGCCCACCGTGTATGAATCCGGGTGAGAGGCGGTTACGTCACGTTTGGGTGAAATTACAAACCTACCCCTATCGAAACCTATAGAAATCCAGCATATAGGCTTTGCGTGGCAGGGATAGGCAGTAGTGATTTCCATCTCGCAGATTTTGGTTTCGGGCGGTTACTGCGACTTTCCCCGCTTCGTTCAAATTTTGCAGAGTGCACGTTTACCGTGCCAACTCAATTCGAATCCCGTTTGTATTCTTTTTTTTCGGGCGGGATCCATTTTCAATTGGAATTACATTCTATATACATCATTTTTTATATATACTTTCAAAAGCACAACAAAGAATTCTGCTCCTTTATATGTATAATATGATTTACAAATACAACGATCTCGAAATCTTAAGGTTGAATTCGAAAAAATTTAACCTAATTATGTTCTACTAAAATGTATGGATCAGTAATATCTACATATTAAATAACATAGATGTGCGTGAATTCATATGAGTATGCATGTTTGATAGATCAATTTTGGTTCGAGTATGGATTACATGTATCATCATCTCGAATTCAAATATTTGAATCCCTTTTTTGTTCACTCCTTTCACGCCCATCTCTCTCGCATGCATGCTCCTTCAGGTAGCTATCACTCTCTTTTCTCCAGCTCACCCGCACGCTCACTTCATGTTGCTCCTATCCTCGCAAACATGGTCTCTCGAGGTCTCCCTTGAGAAGTGTCACACTCTCCCTATCATTATACATTACACGGTTTTCATTATCTCTCACGTCTCTACTGTTCTCTGGTATCACTCGGTACCTAAGCTTTCTTTTTCACCGCCAAACACACAGTCTCCACTCGTCTTTCACTTTGTCTTTCTCTCTATGGGATTCTCTCACACACCCTATATGTCTCTACATATGACTCATACCACTAAAATTACTCTCTCTATCTCTCCTGTAGACACAACATTTGTTGCGGTCTCCTTTTCGTCTCCATCCCAGACTGACATTATTCATTTGTTTACCGATCAGACAACCCCGACTACCGTCTCCTCTCTCTCTCTCACAGACACACACACACAACTCCTGCTTCCACTCCCCTTCCCGACTACCGTCTCTCTCTCACACACACAAAACTCTCGCTTTCGCACCCCGACTCGTATTTCTCTCACAAACATTTATCGACTAGCTAGCCTCTAGATAGGTTTATACACCCGCACACTCGTGCTTCCACCATCGCATACATGTCTCTCTCCCGCTCCTTGTATCTATGTAGATTTTTCTTCCCTTCTTGAGACACGCCCTCTCGATCGTGCACACACACACTATCGCCTCATTTTAAGCTGATACCTATCGCACACACACTCCTTGTGTCTTTGTCACACATGCACTCCGTCCTCCTCCACTCGCCCTCTCTCTCACACACACATGGGCTTTTTGCAACAACTAGCAAGATGCCCATGCGTTGCACGGAACATCAAGATGCATTTGTATGAGTAGTTTATCTTGTGGGGGAAAAGGATGAACGAGGGAAGGCCTTATTTGCAAATGTGGAGAGGGGTGTGGGTATCTTTTTGCAAAATTGCCATAGTTTCCTTCCTATCCGTCAGATATAGATCGGACGGCCTATATTGCAGGATGGCAGGCACACGATCATCACCGACAATGCTTATTATAAGAGTAGGGATAAAAAATAGAGTTGGTGATGATGGTGGGCCTGCCATCCTGCAATGTAGGTCGTCTGATTTATATCTGACGGATAGGAAGGAAAATATGGCAATTTACCCGCACTCTTCACCACATTTGCAGATAAGGCCTTCCCTCGTTCATCCTTTTCTCCCACAAGATCCTGATGTTCCGTGCAACGCACGGGCATCTTGCTAGTAAGAGTAGAAATTAGACATATACCACTTCTCGAATCTTGAAACCAACAACATTCCTCCCTTATCTCATCAAAACCGCCAAAGGAATATATTTTGAGTGAAACATAACATATTTTTAGTGATATACGTATTTCAAAGCTAGACTTTTTTCTATCAAATCGGTGAATATGTATTAATCCAGTGGCGGAGACAGGCCTGGGGCAGCTAGGGCTATAGCCCCAGGCCTAGAAACAACTTCCTTTGTAATTTCTTCATGCAAAGCATAGAAAATCATAGAAGTTTATCACTCAACATAGCACAGCCCTAGGCGTAATCTGCATCTAGCTCCGCCACTGTATTAATCTACTTTGATCGTGTGGCAACGCATTGGCACATTGCTAGTAGTTATTATAATTTTTTGGACACCAGACAAATGGTGGAGTACATATACGAAGAGAAGAGGCGCACGCACGCAGTCGGCCTCTCGCTGTCTCGCACACATGAGTGTTACGTAAAGGCGACGTTAACAAATAAACTCTAAAACCCTAGTGGCATGATTGCCGCATTCGCGGGTACCGGGTACGTGGTGGAGCACCTTTGTAGGAATAGTCAGCTCGCGTGATAATTTGATCCGTAGGAGTTGATGGTCGGGACCACAGGTGAACGACTTGGAGCGCGGTGGCTCGCCAGTTGCCACAGATCGAGTAGCCACGTTTAAAATATCGTTTTTTAGCGGGGTTAAGAGTTCCGATTTTCAATGGCGCGTTATAAGTAGTAAGTAGTTTTTAGAACGATTGGTATGGAGCGAAAATGGAATTCATAGTACTACGTACCTCCTTGGCGTATGGTTGTATGGTTTGTTTTTTCGATGGAGGTTGTATGGGTTTATGTTGCGAGATGTTGAACCTGGTAGTTCTAGGGCAAATACTATGGTTTAGATTTAGATGCTGGTTTTCTTTAATGAAAATCGGAAGGGGAAACCCTTCTTCGATTAAAAAAACTACTACCTCCATTCTGGTTTACTAGTCCCCATCGTACTTTGGGTCAAAGTTTGTCCACGAACTTTACTTGTAAAATGTGAATGGAAAACGAGATTTTGTTATACCCAAACAAAAAACGACTGGAGGGAGTGATTGCTTTGACATGGACGCGACCTCTCATAGCGCAGGCATTGAACCGGCGTGCCGGCCAAGAGGGCCGCACTCGCTGCAGGCCCGGCTGAGCACGCCTCCTCGCCGCGTGCAACCAGCTTAAGACTGCCCCGCCTGCCTTCATTGAATCCGCGCGTGTGCCGGCAACACGTCCTTCCGCGAGCCGGCAGGCATTTTAGAACACAAAAAATGACTAAAATATAATTAATTTACGCATGGTCTTGACTTGTTGTGCTCGCACTGGTAGCAGGAACTAGTAGAGGATTTTCTTTATTTATAGCTCTCCTCACATTTTTTTGGCTTCGAAGTGAAACATGGTTGTGGACATTATGTATGAATGTGCAGATATCTGTGAACATGAGTTTGATGTGGAAGTTGAACTTGGAATGTCGGGCTTGCGCGTGAACTATACCATGTCCAATGCTTCGTCTGTTATTGTTTGGAAAGTAATTGCTGTTATTACATGACCCGAAAAAAACATTTTGTGCCACATCAGTAGATGCACGGACATCACAACAGGCATGCTGACTGGATAAACATTTGAACCTAGCTATTATGAAGGAAATTTTGTATTGACAACAGTTTTAGATAGCAGGAGACGCCTAGCCTGCTCTGCCTCTGCTAGCTTATTTCTGGCTTCTTCCATCTCTTCTTTGGCTTGGGTGAAGAGAGCATCTGATTGCTCTTTTCGCTTCTTCAGGAACTCAGCTACATTCTCAAGGGCTGCTGCACGCTTTCTTTCAGCCTTTACTAATGCCACGAGGACACGAACAGCTGACGACTCCACCTGGCTTGTGTGTAATCCAGCATCATCTGGGAATTTGCACCTTGTGTCTAATCCAGCATCATTAGGGAACTGGCACCTTGTGTGTAATCCAGCCTCATTTTGGAAACATGATCTCGAGGTTGACCATACTTCCCTCCTCGCAGGAACTGCATCCTGACATGAAGTTACTTCTTTTTTAGATCAATACTCAGAGCAACCTAGATCCATTTAGTAGAAGCCAGATAAACAGAACTCGGAGAAGTGAATTCAAAAGGAAAAAATAAATAAAAACAGACTACAAGGTGAGAACACCCACTTCCTACATCAAGCTAAAAACGAAAGCATTAGGACGATTAAGACTCTTCTTATTACACATCGAAGAACACCACGCTTAAGAGAAACAGAAACTACAACATATACACATCGAAGAACACGAGGCTACACGAAAGTAATTGAAAGGGTGTTACTTACCAAAGCTCGTTTTACAGGTTCGGTGCAGCTCCTCTTTAACTTGCCACGCTCCTTGAAGATGTCCCGAATATCCCGTGTTTGGTCTTCATTGCTCCTCTGCATGTTCGCACTCGTGGTTTTAAAATCTCAACATGGCAAGAAAAATATACTACTAGTAATACTCGCGCATCTTGTGGGCAACATTAAAGCACTCGTCTGCCATGTTAGAGCATCTCCAACAAGATAAACTACTCATACAAATGCATCTTGATGCGTGCAACGCATGGGCATTTTGCTAGTTCTAAAAACCTTTCCATCATTTGCCACACTACTGGTTGCAGATGAAAAACCTACCCAAGCACAGCGCGATACAGGAGCGACGCACAATTACAAGCTGATATTCTGTTGGACAATGGAGGCTATAACCAATTACTTTTACGGGAACAATAGCACCCAGGAAATTTGAAGGGTAGGTATGAAACTGCACATGTACTGCTAAGTGATTCAATACACACATTACCAATCGAGGAGGAGAACGATGGTCGCGGCGGCCTCTGTGAGTCATGGTCGGCAACGGGAGTCAGTTCATTGTCCACGACGGTGGTACTTCTGCGCTTGGCGTCGGCTTCCGGGAAGCAGATCCGAGACCGTGGAAGACGATGCCGGGGAAGAGGCTCCGTGTACGACGACGACGGTGGACCGGCTCCAGTGCGGCGTACGAGGTCGTCGATGAGGCAGATGCGCTGCGGTGGACGAGTGCGCCGATGTAAAGGGGAGGAGCACGAAGGCTGCGGTGCCGTGGAGAAGTCTATTTTGCGGTGGGGATAGAAAATGGGGAGTATTCAGGTGTACTACTCTGGGTGCCGGGGTGGGGTTGGCTGGGTAGGGTGAACCTGAAGTTACGAAAACAGCCCCCTACCAAGCGTCATCTGTAGGCCTGTTCCGAAGGCTATGATGGTAACTTCCCACTGCTCGAATCAGGGTCGCGGGAGATTTTCCCGCCGACCTCAAAATTTTGTGACACTGGACTCCCCGTGTGGCGTGTTGAGTGATTCGGCTAAGCAACTAGCGAGTAGTAGTAGTAAACTCTGCATATTAGGTTTGACCGAAGTCAAACTTCCTAAAGTTTGACCAAGTTTATAGAAAAATATAAACATTTACCATAACAAATATGTATGATGTGAAAGTACATTCAATAATGAATCTAATGGTATTTATTTGTTATTGTATATGTTAATATTTTTTGTTATAAGCTTTCTGAGAGTTTACAAAACTTGACTTTGACCAATGCTAATACGCGGACTTAAATAAAAACGGAGGGAGTACACATTTGTTTTCTTAGTTTGTAGTGAACTAATCATTTGTTGAAATTGTGAAATAAATATATTAGGCTATTGACTTCGAATGTAATGGTCTATACAATTCAATAGTTACAATCATTGTCGAATCCCAAGATGTATACAAGGTCTATAGTACTTCACAACATGCTCAAACTCACATAATCCCAGTCAAATGAGAATCTAAATGCATTTCATAGTTATTACTTTGTAGGATGCAACAAGAACAACCATAACTCTACATCAGCCATTATAGAAGCAACATTTTGACATATCCCAATGTGTGAATGAAACGTGCAGAGAGAGCTTTTGAAGATGGAGCAGATAGGGCGGGAAAGATTGTATGTATGTGGACGAGAGAGTAGGAATGAAACCTAACGAGACAGAGAGAGAGAGAGAAAGAGGGAGGAAGAAGTTAGGTCTGTGAGAAAGATGCATACATGTAATATACATGAGATGCGTGTGCATCTGGATTCTGTATACGTGGAAGGAGAAGAGACAACATGTTTGATGAGAGAGCAGGAAAAACATGGACAAGAGGAGAAGGATCTCGTGGGTTGAGGGATTGACAATTTTGTGCGGGGGAGAGAGGGATTGGTAATTTTGTGCAAGAGAGAGAGAGGGCGGGGGGAGGAGTCAGTCAGCCGTCGTCACATCACCCTGCTTCCAAATGACCCCGCATTCTCTAGCGCGGTGTGGTCGCCGTCTTCGATCTGCTCGTTGCCCTCTTTGAAGATTGAGGTGTTGTGCATGTTGGGGTGCAAAGAAGCACAAGCGAGAGTGGTCGCCGTATAACCTTGGATGGGGATGAATTGTGTGCTCGGGGGAGTGTGTGTGTGTGTGTGTTGTGCTGCGTGTGTCTCTCTCTGTCTGTGTGTGTGTGTGTGTGTGTCAGATATTGAGAGAAAACAAACCTAAGGAGAGAAATGGGTATTCACGAAGAGATTGTGCGGGCCTTGAGGTGGGCAGGGGCCGGGTGAGGGTGTCAAAATGTGCGCGTTGATGCATGTGTTGCATGCAACCGTGCGAGGGACGGACGAATCGAGAGAGATGGTTGTTGTGTTACGGATGCTCCTCTCTCTCTCTCTCTCACACACACACACACACAAGTAAACTAGAAGACCGTTCTCTCATGTATACACAACGTATCGGCATCTGTCTATGTCTCACTCATGCATGATCATTTGCACATTCACACCTCTCTATGTCTGTATCACACGCACACCGTCTCCACATTGCCCTTCCGCCACAACACACATATGGACACATACACACGTTCTCTCTCAGTCACACACACAAAATCAGTATTAAAAAAACTAGGGCGCACCTAAAACGTCCAAATCCAAATAAACACGAACTGCAGCTAAATTCAAATATATGGAAATATTGCAGCGTCAAGAACTTTCACAGGAAAAAAAGTTGAGTAATACTCGAGGATTGTTTTCACACACACAAAAAGGTTCGGTGGATGTCCTTCGAGCGCGACACGGTGACGCACCGTTCGATCGACCGCGCGGCCGCGGTTCACGCGCTTGCACAGGATTCCGTATCGTGGCTGTGGTACTAACTAATAAAAGCGCTGCCTAAGTCTAATGTTTACGTGTACTAGTACGGTTTTCTTTTAAGTTTGACCAACCTTATATTTAAAACTAAAGTAAGCTCCCACACGCGCACTCATCAATATGCCGCCGCCGCCGTTGCGCATGCCGGCGCCCGCCTGCTCCGGCCAACAATTTCTCGCCCATCACCGCCGTGTCGCCGCCATCCCTGTGCCATGAAGCCGAAGGCTCGCCCGCTCACGTCGTCTGCAGTCCCTCCTCGCGATGCCGCCGTGCTGCCAAGCACGCGAGCAGCTGGTGGAGCCGCGTCTATGCACGCAGCGTACGAAGAGGAGGACGAGCGCGTGCTCCAGCACGCCGGCGAGGAGGAACTAGCGTGTCATTGTCGTCTCCGCCCGCGCGGAGGAGGCGCGCATGGTGGCTGTCGCGGCGGAAGCCGGTCGCGCGCGCGTCGAGCCCGCAAACCGGGTGCGGACGCGGAATCTACCTTCGAGACCTTGAATGCCACGTGGATCCTGCAATCTGAAGGAGCAATTTGGGTCAGTCGACTCATGTGAGCCGTTTGATGCAACATGGATGGCTAGAAGGGCTTCTTCCACCTCTTCTGCCGTCTTCTTCCTTCGCTCCGTCGAACTTCTTTCACAAATCGACTGACCCAAATTATACTACTAGTACGAACGTATTAAGTACAGTAGGAACACGAAGATACGAGCAGTAGTACCAACTGCAAGAAGAACAGTAGTAAGACATAGTACTAGTACTACTGTACGTACTAAAGAGTTCAAATAACGAGAAAGAACATAAACATAGTTCTGCTGGGGCCTCAGCACAACACACCCTTGAAAATAAACTAATAAGCAACTAGTCCGCTTGACACTGGAGTAGAACCAGCATGAGCGACGGCACTGCCACCTATTTGGAGTCCGAGTCCACGTCCTCGACTTCGTCCTCGTCCCTCTTCCTCTTCCTCTTCGCCGACGCTTCTTTGCTTGAACCGGACACTGAGCTCTGCTTCTTCATCCAACCCTTGTAGATATTTAAACAAAGGTAGGCATCCATTGCTGCGTACAGGATGTGATCTTCATCTAATGTCTTCGACTCCCATGCATGATGAAACTCGTGATGAGGTTTCTTCAGTTTAGCGTACGAAGGATCAATCATGGCTGCTGCCAGGGTCAGCATTGAAGGTTGAGAGGAGGACACCAGGCTTGCCTTCTGGAGATCGAAGGGCTGGCCTACAACGAGACCTATCCGACGCAGGACGTCACTGTCGTTCTTAAAGCCTACAGTAACGAATTTCACTCTTTTGTCCTTGAGGAAGTTCTTAAAATCCTGGCACTCAACGTCGGCATGGCATATGTGGTAGACCAAGCAAACGTTATGTACGCAAACCTGGATCACGGCGGGCTTCTTCCTCTCTTCGTCCTTTAGATCCTTCTCTCGTCCCAGGACTGTGGTGTACTCAACATCTAGCCCAGCGACCCACTCATCCGTTGAACTGTTGAACATGCGTAGGAAGCGAGCAAGCCATGCTTTCACCGTCTCGGATCCACGTGTGTAGATGACGATGAACTGATCGCCGGTGATGGCTCTAACCTGGTACTCAGCGGCGACCATGGAGATTTGGGAGGCCATGGATTTTGGAGGAGGGTTAGGAGAAGTTGAACTGTTGTACCCCGCAAAAAAAACTGGGAGCGAACTAATGTGAAAGGACGGGACGACTGGGAGCGAACTGTTGTAAGGTAGAAGACGGGGACGAGTAGGGCGTGCGAACGGCGTGGGGTTGCTGGCTTGCCCGGTGGATAAACGGCTGCAAGCCCCCAAAGAGTTCTCGAGAACTATGCGGGACCCACTAGATGTCATGTCTACTAGACCCATATCGTAGGCCTGACGGTATAGCTTCTGCCTGTTCGCACGCCATGCCGGCGCGTGGATGTAACTTCACTTAATTCCGTCAAACGTCGCGCCTCCCACGACCTTCGCCTCCCTCGCGCGGTCGCGCCCTTGGAGACTTCGACCGGCTATAAATGAGCAATTTTTTTGCCTTTTTTTAGACAAGCAATTTTTTTGCCTACTCCGCATGCATGATACTCCCTCTCGTCCTTTTTACTCCCGTCAACCGTTTGCAAAGTGTTTGACCAAATTTATACTTTTTTTGAACACCACCTTATATTAATTAACCAGCCACACCAGTACACTCATTCGATACAATATTCCCAAAACACTTAGGCGCGGTGCATTAACTTCTACCTCGTTTCTTGTTTCTTGACATATCAACCAATAGGAGATGTGGGTGTGCATGCTTTTAATGACTTGAGACTACCAAACACGACATGCAGTGGTTAGTTCATTGCATGCAATGCTATTAATTAGCAAATAAACATTAAGATCTCTCGTTTTCCCCTCCTCCTTGGTCACAGTGCACAATCTAAGATGACTTGCTCACCTAGACGGAGGGAGTACTGATTATAATGAGTATAAGAACTGCGTTTTATAATGAGTGTAAAAATATTGATTTGACATTGTGAATGTTGACACATTGTGGAATAGTTTTTGAAGTCTGCAAAAGTACTCAACTAGTGCTGTCGTTCTCCACAAAAAATGTGTTTACCAATGCATGCATGAACACTAGTTACTCTAACCCCCTCTCTTCTTTAATTCTTTGCCACATCAGCATGTTTGCTATTCCCGTGTGCTAAGATACCACCATTATGGCCAGCCTTAATCATCGCATGCAATAATTTAGTGCACCTTGAAATATGAACATGTGTGGGGCGTGTTTGTTTTTAATGACTTGAGACTATACCTAGCCCGGCATGCAAGATGACTTATTATGCACTGTTCCCCATACCTATAGGAAGCCCGTTCGTCTCCAAATCTTTTCCTCTCCATGTGTGGAAATAATATGCCTGCCAAACTCTCCTTCTCCCTCCGGCGGTCCCACCACTCCACCCCGTGTGAAAAAATCTGCATGCATGACTCTCCTCCCCCCACGCTCGTCCAATCCGTTGTGACCAGCAATATTTCCACCCCTTCGCTCCCCCGTAATTTACTCCAACAAATATGCCCACGTAGCTGTTACTTAACTGCAGGTGCATTCGGTCACTGACATATGGGCCCAACATGGGTCTGGCCCACATGTCAGTGACGCAACTGGACCTGCAGTTAAGTCAGTGCAGCTCAGTCCATATCTTACGTAGGTGTGCCATTGCTCGCTATAAATACTGCGCCTCCCACGACATCGCTATCTCCTCCCCCTCACGTTCACGTTCATCGCTATCTCCTCTCCCTCCCTCTCACGTCAACCACCATGGCATCGCCCCCTCCCAAGCCCTAGGAGCCCCTCACAGCACCGCGCGGACGGTCACATGTCGCCTTTCGTTCCTCGCCGCCACTAGTCGAGCAGGACGCGTTGGTGTTCTGCTCCTCGCCGCTACGCGACGCGTCGCCGTTCCATTCCTCGCCGCCACTAGTCGAGGAGGACGCGTTGGAGTTCCGCTCCTCGCCGCGACGCGTCGAGGTGGACGCGTCGGCGTTCCCAATCTCGCCAGCATGCGTGCCGGAGGACGCGTGGGCTCCCTGCTACGAGGAGAATGCCGTGCCGCCCGCCGAGCCCCCCAGCCTTGAGGAGCTTTGGAAAGAAATGGATGTCGCCTTGTGGGAGGCTTTGCCTCCAGCAGAGCGCACCAAAATAGAGGCGGAGAAGAAGGCCGAGGAAGAGAAGCACACCGCGGAACAAACTTCCTGGGAGGCCTATGTCGCGTCCGAGAGAGTCAGGCAATTGGCTCTTTGGCAGAAGGCTCGTGCGAGGGCCATGAGGGTGTCGGAGGACGCCCGTGCCGACGCCCTGAGTGGAGTCGGGCCCAAGCGCCTCATCTACGCTTGGCGGTACGTGGACCGGGTGCACGCTTCCAGCGAGGAGTAGTACCTGTTGGCGCCGGATCACCACACCGGTGAGATCGCGCTCGCCCGCCGGCAAGCCGCCAATCAGCACCTCGCGAGTTGCGAGGCTGAGGAAGAGGCGTTGTGTCGGCGCGCTGGGAAACGGCCGTGCACCAGGGCACTCGTGGCGCGCCGCAAGCGCTCCTGCGAGCGCCGTGGCTTTTAGGAGGAGTATAATTTTTGTTTCGTAAGGCGATCTCATTAGTTTTGGGACGCAAATGATAAATCCCGAACGTTCAGGAATTTTTAGCGTCCTTAATTAAGTATGTAAAAGGGAAAGTTTGGAAACCTTGTGTATTCGTACGCATTTTGCAAGTACGTGCATATAGCACAAACTTTACTATATACTATCACACTACACGTCTCTCTCGATATATGCTTGCAGACTGTGCTACTCCCTCCGTCCAGGTCAATAAGTCATCTTCGGTTGTGCACCGTGACCAAGGAGGGAAGACTTATACACCTAGACGGAGGGAGTACTACTATTACTTATGTACGTGCAAATGCACGTTTTAACATTACGATGCGGTTTTTGTAAAAGTGGAAAAACAGCACTAGTCAAGCTTGTGAAACGATTCAATGCAAAACAAATGCAAAAATGCTCGTTTGATTGTTTACTTTTAGCTTCCTTCTCTGTGGTTATTTCTCTGTCGTACTTTGTACGGAGTATCTCACTGGTTGGAAAGGCATGCAAATTCCCAAACCGCTTCCTACACCCTGTATCAAATTTTTTGCCTAACAGGTTGTGCCGTGCAATTGGAATTCCAACTTGAGTACTACTACTAGTAGGAGTACCAGGGGCCAGTTCTTTTAGGCTTCTAGATTAGTAATCCCATAACTACTACCTCCGTCCTGGTTTATTGGTCCCCATTGTAATCTGTGTCAAATTTTTGGTCAAAATTTAGCACAAATTACAATGGTGAGGAAAAACCAGTTAAATCTTTGGTCAAAATTTAGCACAAATTACAATGGTGAGGAATAAACCAGGACGGAATAGTAGTTTAGAAGCCCAAATAAATGAGTGAGGCGCCTTATTGTTACTCTCCACTGTGACTAGTCTTGTGGGAAAAGCTGGGGAAGCCGCCAAAAGAACTGGCCCTAGGAGTAGTAGCTAGGGATCGAGTGTGCGAGATGAACCGGAGAAAGTAAATGCAGAGAGATGAAATGCAAAAAAGACGGAGGGATGTGATGGTTGCTTGTCCGTTTATTTTACCAGGCCACTTATTACTGGGAGTGGTTGGGTTTTGTGATATGACGGCTTTACTGCCGCGCCACGAGCGGGGTGAGAGGTGAGACTCCCGTGCAGCGCCGCCCTCTACACGTACTACTACTCCCTCCATCCATTTTTACAGGGCCTAACTTGTCAATCTTTCGTACCAAGGCATGTCCGCAAAAAGAGGAACTGGTTTTGGGACTAGTATCTGGATCCCGTGTAATCTTGCATGCAGCCTCCTTTGAATGCCTAGCCGCTGGCCTCCCTTCCTTTAATCCCTCGCATGCAAATTACTCTCCTCCCTTTTCTACATGCATGCCCAACCATAATTCCTCAAATCATGCATGCCTTGGCTGAAATATAGAGCTCGCTCCTCCTTTGAAAATATGGTGGTGCTATCCATGCATGCAAATCAATGCGACGGCCAGAGCATTTTCACGATGAAGGGACCACGCACGACTTGCAAGAGAAAATTAAGATGGAGATGCCTCGGTTAGTTCATTTGGATAGGTTTGTTCGGATATTATTTCATCTCTAGAGCTCACAAACATCCGGGTGAAATAGATAAAAAGTATCTTTTGCAAACAAAAGCGTTCAACTGTTCAACCTGCATCCAAAACTTGTGAAGAAATAACTCTTATTGTGCTTTGCAGGAAATGATCTTCAAGAATTAGTTTTTGAGTATCCATTGTTATACATGTTGGCTACAGATGACATGGCACTTTCTTGTAGCCAACAGTTGGCTATACTATTTAAGTATTAACCATGCCCTTATACACCTAGACGGAGGGATTAAATCAGGATGACTTGGGAGGGGGCAGAGGATATGTAAGAAATGGTTCATCATAAGTCTTTCACCAGTACTGTAGTAAAAATTCATACATGGAAGATTCTAGACTAAACCATAAATGGATACACTTTTATTCATGCGCGATACTCCAATAGAGCAAGATCATGCATGGAAGTCTCCACATGCTTAGACAGCGGATTACATTGAG
Organism: Triticum aestivum; assembly: GCF_018294505.1. NCBI lineage: Eukaryota > Viridiplantae > Streptophyta > Magnoliopsida > Poales > Poaceae > Triticum > Triticum aestivum. The sequence continues at coordinate 69,893,294 of NC_057806.1, read as the reverse complement.
CGAAGACTAATGATCAACATTTAACTTGAAAATGCAGATGTCCAGGTGAACCTCCTTGGAGTCCCCGTGCACATTGTTGGAGTCCAAATAACACCATGGGTTTTCCATGTCCACATCGGCGGGAAAGTCCCAGCTCCGCAGAGTCCAAGTATGCTCGGCGTAGCCAGTGTCGCCGCCCACGCGTGTAGGTCTCCTCTTCTCATGCTCATACAAGTGGTAGAAGAGCTCACCTTATAAAGGCCTACTAGCAAAATTCCAACATCGACCAGGCCGTCCATGAAACGGGAGTGGTTGTAGGGGACGTTGCGCCAGTTGAATATATGAGCAAGTTACTACGAGATTTAATCCGAATAAGCACAAAATAAATCATGACGGCTATAACACAGATGAAACTAATAATGTGGACTAGCATAGTAGTAGGATACAGAGTAGAAACATGAATTCTACCACGATTTCGAACACGAAGGACAAAAACACATACAGTGCAACGGGAGCAGCACCGTTGGCGTTGAGGTTGTCGCCCATGTCCAAACACCACGTAGACATGGTCTTTGAGCACGGTTCATAATCGTTCCACGCTCGGGCATTGAAGTTTGTAACTATTTTAGATTAGAATATACTACTCCTCCGGTGCTAGTAGTAGAGTAGAGTCCTACACTACTACTCTACTCAAGCAAGTTAGGGCATAGCATTGTAGGGAGTACCAGTACCGTGATCACTCAAGCAAGTTGTCTGGCATCGACATGACCCTACGCTGCTGGTATGTGTCTCGTAAGTCAAGCGGCATGTTGTAGTCATCATCACCTGTCCACTTCCCGCAGCACATATTCGCTTCTCCATCTTTGTCCGCACATAATCTCGTCCAATGTTCCATCCCCGCTAAGGCGCCTCCCTCCCTCGTCCGAAACCCAAGCACTAACAATGGCAGAGCCGAGCAGCATCTGCCGAAAGAGTGGACAATCTCAGTACCATGCCGCTCGTCGCGTGCTCGTCGGGGCTATACCGTTTACTCAAAGCCCTCAGGCCGGAGCTTTTTAAGCCAGCTCCTTGCTTGTTGATGCCGCCTGATCTTCAGAAACGACGTGTCACGCAGCATAACGATCGTAGGATGTCGAGCGTCAACCCCCTTGACTGCGATCCGATCCCTGTCAGCCTCAACTACATTAACGGTATGTACTGGGTCGGCATGAACACGTCTTGGATGGTGCTCGTCGACGGTCGTGGCAGCTGGATGCTCGTGGAGGTCTACACCCGGCGATTGATCCCCCTTCCTTCGATTAACACTGCACTACTTTGGCATCGCGGCCCAGAATACTCGGAATCTTACAGTAGCCAACATGATACCAAGTTTGATTTGCTCAAGGTTGTAATATGCCAAGTGCCCACAAGATCTGCGAATTATAAAGACTTCAGGCTAATTGCGTTCTTCAACCGCAGTCTCGCCTATCTGACAGGTCACTGCGGTAAGTGGATAAATCTGCACGTCCATCGCAGGATCATACATCCTCCATGGTTCTATGATGCAATTGAACACAAGGGCTTCATTTACGCTGTCGACTCCTTCTATGGCTAGACGTATTGCTGGCCTACTCCAGTCATTGCTACAAACGGCTGTTATAGCAGTATGTTACTTTCCTATGATATCATGATGGCTTGCTTATATTACTGTCAACATTTGCTGAAAAAATATTCATGCTCATAACATGTTGTTCTTAAGATTAACTAAACCAAGAGCCCTTTTTTATTTGACTCCAACTTGATATGATGTTGTAGGCCGCCTGGTGTCCCTATCCTTCCTAATCCTAGAACCTTTCAAAGAAAACCGGCATGGCAGTTGTAGGTGGTTCCTGGCTCGATCAGACGACGGTGAAATATTGATGGTCGTTTGCACGTACCGGACGTGTTGTTTCGCGGAATACAATCACAGTCACTGCAAGGTCTTTGAGCAGGATCCCAGCTTCCCTGGGACTTTAGGCATTTTTGACTGGAGGCTGGTAAGTAGCCTTGGTACACGCTCTCTGTTTTTCGGACTGAATTATCCGATTAACCAGGAGATAACCGACGGCAAGGATCATGATGGCAGCGCAGTTTCGTTCATCAGGCAAAACTGTTTGTACACAGCGTACCATGCGTCTCTGCATGCACCATACCCTGATATGTGCCGCCACGCTCTGCAGCCCAAAGTAGGAGAGAGGGTCGCAAGTATCAGACTTCGACCTGCTGGCTGGAGTTTCCCCCGTCACGCACCCATCTGGTTCAAGCCGTCAGACAATCTCCACAGCTTAATAAATAGTAACGTCTAACTGAGCTAGTTAGTTAGATGCGTACACTTGGTGTAGTAGGAACTTTATTTAGTTTGATGCATACACTTGTTCTTTTTTGGTAGACCTTTTGTAATGATGGCTGATGTTTGGTTTGGAAGAGAGAGCTATGTCTTCACTCTTCTGGCCTGCTTACTGCTTCTGTTGCACCCCCAGCCCTGGTTGCTGCTGCTGCTTTTTCAATGTACAATCAGTAGTATATTTCGTCTGTTGGTTGAATAAATGTGTTGTTAGAACGAAAAACACAATGTTTTGGAAGTCGTTGCACGGTTCGATCCTTTAGTGCCCCGTACCGTACGTAGCGCATACTATTTATCGTATGGAACACATTTTTTTGAAACTCGGAACACATTTTCCACTTGTTGATAACATGCAGCCCACTGATGAAGGCCCAATAGAGAAGCCCATAATTAACTGGAAGGGAGGCTCTCACATGAATCCGGCCCATGTACATGCTCATGGTCCCCTAAACATAAATAAGTAAATAAAATAAAGCTAAATGCTCATGCACCAGTTCTTTGGGAAAATAGCTAGCCCAGTATTTCTTTTTGAAGAATACCCAAGCTAGGCCTATTTGTTTTCTCCGAATTACTGGGCTGCAAATCTTTCAAGACGAGGAGGGATGCATTCCGGCCTGGCTTAAGAGTATGGTCAATGTCTGTTAAAAGTAATATCAAAAGGGGTTGAAAATTCCAAAAAAATTATAGCAAATGGGATATAAGTTCTTTTTTTGTTTTTGTTCTTCACTGATATCTTATACGTATTTCATTGGATTTAACATGACATAGTACTAATTTATTTTTAAATTTGTTTTACTATGGCTATTAATTTTTGGATTAAGAATATTTCGTTCCCCAGCAAAAATTTGCGAATTTTCAAAATTTCCCACATATTTAGTTAATTTTTTTACCCTGGTACTGACCAGAAAATGGCCAGCAATTCTAAAAATGGAAAACAGGCTGCAATAAATTCCATATGAATTAGAAAATGAGTAAAAAATATAAAAATAATAGCAAATGGGTTGTACACGCCATGGATTTCGAGGCTGACTTGTTTACGAAAGGCTTTGTCAGTGAACACACGATTCTAGCAGCAGTTAGTGTTGGATGTCCATCCAACGGCCGACGTGCTTCTTTAATCTCTGATCTTCCTGCTCCAGCCGCCTAAACTAGCGCCGGCGGGACTGCCTGCTCCCTCCTCTTGTGGCCCGCTGTGATGCCGCGTAGGCTTCCCCGGCCCACCCTACTCCCTCCGCTGGCCTGGCCGCACGCAATCAACTGCCTCCTTATTAGGCGAAAAAAAATAATTCCTCCCACTGACATCTGGGGCGCATCGGTTGGGAGGCTAACCTGTGGGCCTACTAAGTTGACGCGTATGCAGGGCTTGTCAACTTAGTCAACAAACGATTCTAGTAGCAGTAACCGTTGGATTTGAATCGAACGGTCCTGCTGCTTCTTCAATCGCTGCTCTTCTTGCACCAGCCGCCCAAACCAGTGTCGGGGAGACCGCCTGCTCCTGCCTCCAGTGGCCGGCTGTGCTGCCGATGAGGCCTCATCGCCCCCTACTACTCCCACCGCTAGCCAAGCCCTTCGGCGACGGCAGCCTCACACCGCAGCCGAACCAGTGAACCCTCGTACTCCTCTCCACGTTGGCATCCACTGCCGTGTCTTCCCCGTCTACGTGATATCCCCTTCCTAGGCCTCGTCGTCGTCCACCGCCTTTGTGCTCTCGGCGCGGCATGGTCAACGTGGTCAACGACATTCCATCGGAGGAGTACTGTACGTGGAGAGGCTGACAGCTGGGTCCACGGCCACAACCCAGTTTTTTTGTGATTTCCCAAGTAAGTCGCTTTGTCAGGCCTGTTGGGCTGCAAATCTTTCAAGACAAGGAGGAGAGATTTCATTCGGCTGGCCGAGAAAATGGCCCACCAGTAATGAGAAATGGGCTGTGCACTTTTAAAACACATCAAACTGGCAATTAGTTTCAAATATCTTTTTTTCATTTCGAGATCTGAAATTACATTAATTTTTATGTGTGGAGAATTTGTTGGATTTTATATTGATATACATTTATTTTTAAAATCAGTTTGAATGTGAGTCAAAATTTCGGGATTAAAAACAGTTCAGACCGCACCGAAATATGCAAAATTTCGTATAATTTTTTAACCGTGGCCACAATATGGGCTGTAATGCTAACAAAAAGAATATGGGCTCCAAAAAAACCTTAATAATTAGCAAATGGGTTGTAAACTATTAGAAATAATGGCAGATGGGTTGTATGCTGTTTCCCACAGATTTGAGGCTTTCCTAAAAAAAGGTTGACGCACAAGCAGTGACTGTTGGATGGCCATCCAACGGCCGTCGTGCTTCTTCAATCTCTGCTCTTCGTGCTCCAGCCGCTCAAACAGGTGCCGGCGGGACTGCCTGCTCCCTCCTCAATGTGGCCGGCTCTGCTGCCACGCAGGCCTCACCGCCCCACTGTACTCCCATCGCTGGCCTAGCCATCCCTCTACTCACCCACACCTGCTGTTATTCTCCGGCGATGGCGAGGCCTCGTACAGTCGAAACATTCCCCCCGCTGTCAGCTCGGACCCACCGGAAGTGCCTCCTTATTATGCACAAAAAAAATGAATACTCCCCCGGCTAGCTGGGACCCACCTTGGTGGGAGGCTGACTTGTGGGCCTACTAAGTTGACGGGGACGAAGGGCTTTGTCAACTTAGTCAATATGAACAATTCTAGCTCCAGTGACCGTACGATGTCCATCCAACGGCCGTAGTGCTTCTTCAACCTCTGGTCTTCTTGCTCCAGCCGCCCAAAGCAGCGCCGGTTGTGCCGCCTGCTCCTGCCTCCCATGGCCGGCTGTGCTGCCACGGAGGCCTCACCGCCCCCTACTATTCCCACCGCTGGCCAGGCCCTGCAGCGACGGCAGCCTCACACTGCAGCCGAACGAGTGAACCCACATACTTCTCTCCGTGTGGGCATCCCCTGCCGCGTCTTCACCAGCTCCGCGTCGTCCCCTTCCTAGGCCTCGCCGTCGCCCACCGCCCTGGTGCTCTCGGCGTGGCGTAGTCAACGTGGTCAAGGAACGACTTCCATCGGACGTGGACTGTACGTGGAGAGGCTGACAGCTGGGTCCACGGTGGCAGCAAGGAAGTGCCTCCTTATTACGTAGAAAATAATGATTCCTCCACCTGACAGCAGGGACCCACCGGACGGGCCACCGTATTTCGTAAAAAAACATTTCCCCCTGAGTGCTGGGACCCACCAGCTACACCTTCGCACGCAAGGAAGTGCGTCCAGGCAAAAAAACGATTCGCCCCCCTGACTGCTCGGACCCACAAGCTACATCTTCGCAAGCAAAGAAGTGCCTGACAGTCAGGACCCACCTGGTCGAAGCGTACGTAGCGTTGTCATTCTGGTCGCAAACGTGTACGTACATATATACTGGTGGATGTAGAGGCGCGCACGTGTCGTAGTAGAGGCGCGCACGTAGCATGTACACGTATGTACAGTGGCCAGGGTGCAAGAAAGAAAATACGGCCACGTATGTGTACATACGGGCGGGGTCTCGAACGCCTACTCGCGCATACGTACGGCGAGGACTCGTGTACATGGCTGGGTTGGAACAGAGAAACAGTGTCGTCGTCGTGTTCATGGGTCGGAACGGAATGTGTGGTCGTGTTCATCGGGAGGGCTTGGACGGAAGAGGCGATGGAAATGAGGCCTGGCGTACCGCACAACGAAGGAAACGGACCTCCTACGGTCGAAACGGGGGTCCTGTTGATCGGGAGGGGTGTGGCGTACCGCAAAATGGAGGAAACGGACCTCCTATGGTCGAAACGGGGGTCCTGTTGATCGGGAGGGGTGTGGCATACTGCAAAACGGAGGAAACGAACCTCCCACGGTCGAAACGGGGGTCCTGTTGATCGGGAGGGGTGTGGCGTACCGCAAAACGAAGGAAACAGACTTGTGTTGGAGCGCTACGGTCGAAACGGGGGTCCTGTTCATCGGGAGGGGTGTGGCGTACCGCAAAATGGGACTCCACGGGATACTGTTCATCTCCACCGTCGACCCCCTCCATCCTCCACGAGCTACTGTTCATCCACCGTCGACCTCCTCCAGCCTCCACGGGCTCCTGTTCATCCAGCCTCCACCGCGTGCTACTCCACCGGCTACTGTTCAACCACCCCTCCACCGTCTACTGTTCATCCAGCCCTCCACACCACAGGGTCCTGTTCAACCACCCCTCCACGGGCACCCCTCCACCATCTACTATTCATCCTGCCCTCCACGGGGTGGTCCTATTCATCCAGCCCTCCATGGGGTCCTGTTCATCCAGCCCCAACCGGCTCGATCGATCGGGGTCCTGTTCATCCACCCCCACCGGGAACTGTTCATCCAATCCCCCCCCCCCGCCCCCGCAATGCTCACTGTTCATCTAGAGGCAGCATCGATCGACTTCAGTTAGTAGCAGTAGCCAAGGAATCGCTCGATCGGGTTTAGTTAATAGACATCGATCGATCGCTCGGGTTCAGTAACGCGTAGCCTGCAGTGCAATCGCTCGGGTTCAGTTAGAGCCCAACGCCTCGCTCGGGTTCAGTTAGAGCCAACGCCTCGCACACACGCGCGTACGTGTATGAGAGAAACACGCATCGCTCGGCCCCCGACCTCCCACCGTAACCGGGAACTCCCCGAAATTTTCCTCCCCCTCGCTTCTACCACGGTTTTTTCCGTCATGGACGGCCCAAAGAATGTCATGCAGCTACGTCTCTGGCCCGCCTAGGACGAAAAGCCCATTTTTTTGTCAATATTTTTTGTCATAGAAGTAGGAGCCCACCACATCTATGATGATACTGGGTTTTGTCACAATTATCGTCATAGAAGTGTCATATGTATGACAGAAAAAAAATTCGTTTGGCCCAAAATGTCATGGATGTGTCTTTTTTTGTAGTGTCAGCTTCACGGCGTCCAGCTTGGCCCATTGCACCTTCACACGGGCGAAAGCCCGGCGCGCACCTTCGATGCAGACGGACCGCTTGATGACTTCCAGCCGTGGGCAGGCATCCACAAGCTGCCTCACCAGGTCGAAGTAGCTGTTGGGAAGGGCGTCGCCAGGCCACATCCGGACTACGAAGCCCTTCATGGCCTATTCGGCCGCCTTGTGCAGCTCCACCAGTTGCTTCAGCTAGTCGCTCACAGGCACCGGGTGTTCGGTCCCAGTATACTGAGACCAGAACAACTTCTCCGTTGAGCTTACCTCCTCGGCCTGGTAAAACATCACAGCCCCCGACACGCTGCGGGGCAAATCTGCGAATGCTCCTGGAGAGCTCCGGACTCAGGTAAGTAACAAGTAATTTGTTTTTACATGTCTGCTTTGCATATAGAATGCCTTACCCACCGCTATCTTCTTCATCGCATCAATCTCCTGGAGGGCCTTTTGGGCTTCGGCCTTGGCACTCTTTGCACTCTCGAGGGCCGCGACAAGCTCAGACTCTCGCTTCTTCAAGACAAGCTCCAGCGCCTCATGCTTCGTCACGACAGCGTGGAGCTCTTGCTGCACCTCGCACACCCGTGCCTCGTGCCTTTCCCGCTCGGTGCGCTCCTTGGCCGCTTTGTTTTCGGCCTCGGATAGTGCTTGCTTCAGGGTTGCCACCTCGGTCGTGCCCCCTGGAAAATTTACGATGATCCTGTCGTTTTGCAATCGCATTCTTTTTATACATATCCATAGACTAGGTACTACTTACCTTTGTTCTCCTTGAGCTACCTCTTGGCAAGGCCGAGCTCATCCTTGGACCCTTTAAAGTCCTGCTTCAGTGCGGCGACCTCCGCAGTCAATGCGGTAGATGCCAGCAGCGAAGCCTGCATACGCATATTGACATACTTATATTAGACTCCTGCGATATTGTTTGATCCTCTGTTCGGCTTTTCTTTGTGAACATCTAACAGAGCATCAGGAGCTATTGTCTATGTGGTAATATTTTTCCCCATATTTCAAAAACTTACCTCAAAGCCTGTTAGAAGGCTGGCACAGGCTTCAGTCAGTCCGCTCTTGGTGGACTGAACCTTCTGGACCACCGCACTCATAATAGTCCGTTGCTCTTCGTTGATGGAAACACTGAGAAGCGCTCCCAGCAGATTGTCCGGTGCCTCTGGATGGACAGAGGTCACCGGCATAGGCGTCTTGCCCCTTTTTGAAGGAGGCCGCCTGCCTGAGTCCGGAACCACTGGAGATTCCGGCGCGGTGTTCGGCTGAGGGCCGAACTCGGAGTCCTCGGGAGCCTTGCTCCCTCTGCTCCCGGAATCCGGAAGGTCGCCTTGAGGCGCCTCCGGGACTGTCTCCCCTCGACCCGGCGCCTCTTGAGACAATACCTCGGCGTTGTCTTTAGGGCAAGGGGAGGTGGCGGTCGGAAGTGGACCGCTGTCCATATCCGATGAGCCCAGGGAGCCATCCGAAGATATGTCGATACGGGCTCATGGCGGTCTGCATAATTATAATTCGGCGTTAGGAGAAGCAGTGCGACGAAAGTATGTTATGAGTTATTCCGGCATCCAAATACTTACGACTTCGCCAGGGGCTTGGCCCTAAGCAGCCACTCGTCTTCGCCTTCGGCGGCGGTGGTGGAGTAGTCTGGAAGGAGAGTCCTTCCCTTCTTGGACCCCTCGCCCCTCCCCCGCGGTTGGGGCGGCCTTCCTTTTCTTGTCTCCCCTGACTGGAGGGGGAGCATCTTCTTCTTCCTCCTTGTCTTCGGGGGAGGAATGCGTCGCGGAGTTATCGGACGATGAGTCCGATAACACCTGGCGTCGGGAACTCCTTTGGGTTCCCTTGGCCTTCTTGGTCTTCTCTGGCACCTTGTAGGGAGCCGGAGTCAGCATCTCCGTCAGGAGAGTGTCCGCAGTGTCTTCGGGCAAAGGGGCCGGACAGTTAATCTGCCCCGACGTCTCCACCCAGTCCTGTCAAAGGTACGGGAGCTTAGATCCCGCATAGAGTCAAACTATGATAAACGAGTATCCTGTAAGAGGTAAAAACAGCTTACCGCGCTGGCTTGGCACTTCACGCAGAATCCGCGATCCTCGGTAGTGGGAGGGGGAACCTCGGCGCCCTTGAATAGCACCTTCCAGGCATCCTCGTGTGCTGTGTCGAAGAGCCTGTTTAGAGTTTGGTGCTGGGCCGGGTCGAACTCCCACAAGTTGAAAGCCCGTCGTTGACACGGGAGGATCCGGCGGATGAGCATGACCTGGACTACATTGACGAGTTTGACCTTCTTGCTCACCATGTTTTGGATACACGTTTGGAGTCCGGTCAGCTCTCCCGAACTACCCCAGGACAGGCCCTTCTCTTTCCAGGAGGTGAGCCGCGTGGGGATTCTAGATCGGAACTCGGGGGCCGTTGCCCATTCGGGGTCACGCGGCTCGGTGATATAGAACCACCCCGATTGCCACCCCTTTATGGTCTCCACGAAGGAACCCTCGAGCCATGTGACGTTGGGCATCTTGCCCACCATGGCGCCTCCACACTCCGCCTGGCGGCCGCTCACTACCTTCGGCTTGACATTGAAGGTCTTCAGCGATAAGCCGAAGTGGGACTTGATGCGGAGGAATGCCTCACACACGACGATAAATGTCGAGATGTTGAGGATGAAGTTCGGGGCCAGATCGTGGAAATCCAGGCCGTAGTAGAACATGAGCCCCCGGACAAATGGGTGGAGAGGGAATCCCAGTCCGCGGAGGAAATGGGTAAGGAACACTACCCTCTCATGGGGCCAGGGGGTGGGGATGAGCTTCCCCTCATCTGGGAGCCGGTGCGTGATGTCGTCGGGCAGGTATCCGGCTCTCCTCAGCTTCTTGTTGTGTCCCTCCATGATGGAGGAGACCATCCACCTGCCTCCCGCTCCGGACATGGTTGGAGAGGGTTGAGGTGGGAAGTGCGGACTCAGGCGCTGGAGCTCAAGTGTGCGAAATTGGATGAGCAAAGGAGGAAGAAGGCGTGGATGAAAAGGTGAATCCTAATCCCTTTATATGGGTGGACGAAACTATGCGTCCCCACTAGCCTGGTAAAACTCGCTTATCCCCCAAGTGCCGTAATCGATGGTGCAGTTGGGAACACGGTCTCTGCTTTGACAAGACGCGTCAAGAAACTGCCGCGCGTTATGTGCGGGGCTAGTTAAAGGAAACAGTTCGAGTAATCACCGGGCCGTGGTGTAATGTCATGTTGCCAAAACGTGTCAGCAGATTAGATTTGTGGAAATATTATTCTCTCTACGGTGGTATGTGGAACTTATTTTGCAGGGTCGGACACTATCCTTGTATTCAAATTCTTCTGTGGTGTATTCAGAGGAGGAACCCGCCTTGCAATGCCGAAGACAACACTGCGCGCCGGACTCGTCGTCATTGAAGCCTGGTTCAGGGGCTACTGAGGGAGTCCTGGATTAGGGGGTCTCCGGACAGCCGTACTATATCCTTTGGCCAGACTGTTGGACTATGAAGGTACAAGATTGAAGACTTTGTCTCGTGTCCGGATGGGACTCTACTTGGCGTGGAAGGAAAGCTAGGCAATAATGATATGTATATCTCCTCCTTTGTAACCGACCTTGTGTAACCCTAGCCCCCTCCGGTGCCTATATAAACCGGAGGGTTTTAGTCCATAGGACAACATACAATCATACCATAGGCTAGCTTCTAGGGTTTAGCCTCTCCGATCTCGTGGTAGATCAACTCTTGTAATACTCATATCATCAAGAATAAATCAAGCAGGACGTAGGGTTTTACCTCCGTCAAGAGGGACCGAACCTGGGTAAAACATCGTGTTCCCTGCCTCCTGTTACCATCCGCCTTAGACGCACAGTTCGGGACCCCCTACCCGAGATCCGCCGGTTTTGACACCGACAATGCCCATTAAAGGTACTCTTCGGGGTCATTGCTTCCATTGAACTTGGGCATGGTTAACTTTAGCTTGCCATAGCGTTGCTCTTCATTGTGTTGGGGTCGGGGATGGTGACGTGGATGACGAGGAGGGTCGTCTCTCTCAACTTGTTCTTGTCGTGGAGGATTCCCAGTGTCTTCTTACTCGTGTTGAACTTGAGGCTCATGGCGAGGTCGTGGACGAGCTTGGGGAACTTGACAATGCACACGTGATTGGTAGTTCCTCTCTTGAACTTCTTCGTGAGGCGCTTCTTCTTGTTTGCGCCTATGGTGGTTGCGTTGGGCAACGGTGTGACTCGTGTCGTAGAGTGCACGTTGAGCTTCAAGTGCTCTAGCTTCACGTAGTTGTTGTTCTTGGCGTTGTGCCTCGGCATCTTGTGCATCTTGGTGTAGACGCGCTCGCTCTTCCTCTTCTCGTTGGCATTGCCGTTGCCGTTCTTCTACTTGCTCGAGAGTACCTTGGTTTTGACGATGTCGATGTTCTTGTGCACGAGCTTGCTCTTGAGATTCGTTGTCGTGTAGAGGATTGCGGTTTGCATGACGATCTTGATGCGCGGCACGATGAAGAGTGTTCGATGTCAGTGTACTTGAGCCGGATATGGTGTAGTCGGAGTGTCGACTTGAGCGGCTCCGTCTTGATGAGGACGAAGTGGAAGAAGAGCGGTTGAGAAACAAAGCATGAATCTCATCCATTCTTGCATCATTCTCTTGCTTGTGGTCATCGAGCTTGTTGTCAAAATAGTCTCTTGTACGTTGCTCGGAGAGTCGCAAGTCTGTGGCGAGGTTGTCTATGCGTTCACTCATTGCTTGTTGCTCCTGATGCAAAGCACGTTGTGCACCAAAGAGGTGGATCTTTGTGACGTAGGAAGACATGTCGTCATCTTGCTCGATGAAGAGTGGGTCGGTAGAAGTACTTGGCCTATCCATCATTCCAAACAATTTTGTGAGTGGTAGAAGGAGAAGAACAATACCAAATGTACATTGACCGAAGTTGAAGATGGATCAATGATCACTCCAATGTGGAACAAGGAAATAGCACAATTGGTACCAATTCTTGTCGGTTTCTCACACCTACACAAGTAAAAACTTATGGTGGAGCTCGGTTAGGACGGTGGCACAAAATTTGATGAAATTGTTAGTGAGCTTCAATAATGTTGGAAAAGATTCGCAAGTTTGCAAATGCAACAAGTAGACCAATAGCAATATATGGTACATGGAAACACACACGCAAAGAGATAAATGGGGTCATGCAACCAAGGATGAGCCAAAATGTGGAATCCACGAAAATGCTCTTGTTGCACAACACTAGAGAGACGCTAGCACGATTGCACAATAGGAGGATACGAAGACTTGTGCACAACCTACTAAGCAAAAATGCAATGGTTTCTCTCCCAAGTATGCTCTATGTATGGTATTCCGATGATATGATCCAAGATGATCTAGTATGACAATCTTAATGTAATATGATGCTATGGTTCTTGCTTAAAATCTCTTTGCTTATCTTTCCCTTTTGCTTAAAAGCTTGGTTGGATCTTTCTCTTTTGATCTCTTTTCTCATGCAATGCTTCACTAACCAAGATAGCAATTGTGTATGCGATGACAACTTTGTGACACAAGAGATGATACCAAGATATGCACCAATGATATGTATGTATGCTATGGGAAGTATGATCACTAATGTGTAGAAGTCACTTTGCCGACAATACTCAAAGGCTAGTCTCGATGGGTAAGATACGCAAAATTGGGCTATGATGGCTATCAATGTAATGGCAAGAATGATGTATCACGATGCCAAGATGAGGTTACCGATTGATGTTGGTTGTTTGTAAGCGAGAATCGGTTGACGGTGTCAAAATGGTGAAGTGGTTGTTGATGACGCGTCCGTGGTGAAGATTAGCAGCAGTGATGTTGATGTCGAACCGTCCCTAAATAGCCGAAACACAATAGGACACGGGACCGCATCTCAAATTCTCAAAGAACAGTGTGGCAAAATATGTATCGTCCGATATGAAGCGAGTAAGGAATGGTGGTTGCGGAAAGTGGTGGTGGTATGGGGATGCGTATGCGGAAGTGGGGCGGTGGCCGAATTTTTTTTGGGGGGGTTCTGTTTCGTCAGGGTTTTACGGACGTCCTGGAGGGGGCCGGTCGTCGGACGTCCGGTGCCTGGGCGAAATTCGGGCACAGGATGAACTGCTAGGGTTTGAGGTGGATGTGGCGAAAATGGTCAAATCCGGGTGATTTTGTGGATAGGGATGGTGGAGAAGAAGGGGGCAAGCTAGATCCACGCAAGGCAAAGCAAATCCACGGATCAAATCCAACAAAATTTCATCACACCAACAAATCAAAAAAATTGGGGGCTATTTTTGTGGGGAAAATTCAAATTAGGGACAAAATCAACAAAACAAGGCTAGAAAACACAACGGGAGGCTTCGGAATCGTGATCAACGTGGCTATAGATACCACGATGATGTAGGGTGGAACCCTATACGGCCGATCTTTCACGAGAGAAGTGGATCCCAATGAGGAACACGAAGAACACGAGGGGAAACACGAGGGAAAACACGAGAGAAACACTAAAAGCAACAAGATGTAGTCACACATATGCTAGATCCTCAAACACATAAGAGATACATGATCCTTAGTCAACTAGGGACGATACAAGTAGCACGATCTTCTCGGTGAGGAGGTCTTGATGTTCTTCCCGTGAAGGGGTCTTCAATCCGCTTGGGGGATCTTCTCCAAGGAGGCAGGATCTCCGAGGAGAAGGTAACCAAGTGGATGAGCAAAGCTCTCACACAAAATGAGCCAATCCTTTGCTACCCCTAACTAGAAGGAGGAGGTGGTCTATAAATAGTCTTAGTGCAAATGGGGGCGGAGTGAAGGGGTACATGGGCCTCGGGCCCGAATCCTGTGCGCAGACAGGTACCGGACGTCCGGTGGGTAGCGGTCATCCGGTGGCTTGCTACCTCTTGAGCACTGCGTTGGTTTTCCCTTGAAGAGTAAAGGGTGATGCAGCAAAGTAGCGTAAGTATTTCCCTCAGTTTTTGAGAACCAAGGTATCAATCTAGTAGGAGGCTACGCGTGAGTTCCTCGCACCTACACAAAACAAATAAATCCTCGCAACCAACGCGGTAAGGGGTTGTCAATCCCTACACGGTCACTTACGAGAGTGAGATCTGATAGATATGATAGGATAATATTTTTGGTATTTTTATGATAAAGATACAAAGTAAAATAAAAGCAAAGTAAAAAAGCAACGGAAATAACTAAGTGTTGGAAGATTAATATGATGAAGATAGACCCGGGGGCCATAGGTTTCACTAGTGGCTTCTCTCAAGAGCATAAGTATTTTACGGTGGGTGAACAAATTACTATTGAGCAACTGACAGAATTGAGCATAGTTATGAGAATATCTAGGTATGATCAAGTATATAGGCATCACGTCCGAGACAAGTAGACCGACTCCTTCCTACATCTACAACTATTACTCCACACATCGACCGCTATCCAGCATGCATCTAGAGTATTAAGTTCATAAGAACAGAGTAACGCCTTAAGCAAGATGACATGATGTAGAGGGATAAATTCATGCAATATGATAAAAAAACATCTTGTTATCCTCGATGGCAACAATACAATATGTGCCTTGCTACCCCTACTGTCACTGGGAAAGGACACCGCAAGATTGAACCCAAAGCTAAGCACTTCTCCCATTGCAAGAAAGACCAATCTAGTAGTCCAAACCAAACTGATAATTCGAAAAGACTTGCAAAGATAACCAATCATACATAAAAGAATTCAGAAGATTCAAATATTGTTCATAGATAAACTTGATCATAAACCCACAACTCATCGGTCTCAACAAACACACCGCAAAAGAAGATTACATCAAATAGATCTCCACAAGAGAGGGGGAGATCATTGTATTGAGATCCAAAAGGAGAGAAGAAGCCATCTAGCTAATAACTATGGACCCGAAGGTCTGAGGTAAACTACCCACACTTCATCGGAGGGGCTATGGTGTTGATGTAGAAACCCTCCGTGATCAATGCCCCCTCCGGCGGAGCTCCAAAACAGGCCCCAAGATGGGATCTCGTGGATACAGAAAGTTGCGGCGGTGGAATTAGGTTTTTGGCTCCGTATCTGATCGTTTGGGGGTACGTAGGTATATATAGGAGGAGGAAGTACGTCGGTGGAGCAACAGGGGGCCCACGAGGGTGAAGGGCGCGCCTGGGGGGTAGGCGTGCCGCCCTACCTCGTGGCTTCCCTGTTGGTTGCTTGACATAGGGTCCAAGTCTCCTGGATCTTGTTCGTTCCAAAAATCACGTTCCCGAAGGTTTCATTCCGTTTGGACTCCGTTTGATATTCTTTTTCTGCGAAACTTTGAAATAGGCAAAAAAACAGCAATCCTGGGTTGGGCCTCCGGTTAATAGGTTAGTCCCAAAAATAAAATAAACGTGAATAATAAAGCCCAATAATGTCCAAAACAGAAGATAATATAGCATGGAGCAATCAAAAATTATAGATACGTTGGAGACGTATCAAGCATCCCCAAGCTTAATTCCTGCTCGGCCTCGAGTAGGTAAATGATAAAAACAGAATTTTTGATGCGGAATGCTACTAGGCATAATTTCAATGTAATTCTTCTTAATTGTGGTATGAATATTCAGATCCGAAAGATTCAAGACAAAAGTTTGATATTGACATAAAAAATAATAATACTTCAAGCATACTAACTAAGCAATTATGTCTTCTCAAAATAACATGACCAAAGAAAGTTATCCCTACAAAATCATATAGTCTGGCTATGCTCTATCTTCACCACACAAAGTATTTAAATCATGCACAACCCCGATGATAAGCCAAGCAATTGTTTCATACTTTTGACATTCTCAAACTTTTTCAATCTTCACACAATACATGAGCGTGAGCCATGGACATAGCACTATATGTGGAATAGAATGGAGGTTGTGGAGAAGACAAAAAGTGAGAAGATAGTCTCACATCAACTAGGCGTATCAATGGGCTATGGAGATGCCCATCAATAGATGTCAATGTGGGTGAGTAGGGATTGCCATACAATGGATGCACTAGAGCTATAAGTATATGAAAGCTCAACAAAAGAAACGAAGTTAAGTTTAAAAAAACAAAAGAAACGAAGTGGGTGTGCATCCAACTCGCTTGCTCACGAAGACATAGGGCATTTTGAGGAAGCCCGTCATTGGAATATGCAAGCCAAGTTCTATAATGAAACATTCCCACTAGTATATAAAAGTGATATCATAGGAGACTCTCTATCATGAAGATTATGGTGCTACTTTGAAGCACAAGTGTGGTAAAATGATAGTAGCATTGTCCCTTCTCTCTTTTTCTCTCATTTTTTTATTTGGGCCTTTTCTAATTTTTTTAGTCCGGGGTCTCATCCCGAGTTGTGGGGGAATCATAGTCTCCATCATCCTTTCCTCACTTGGGACAATGCTCTAATAATGATGATCATCACACTCTTATTTACTTACAACTCAACAATTACAACTCAATACTTAGAACAGAATATGACTCTATGTGAATGCTTCCGGCGGTGTACCGGGATATGCAATGAATCAAGAGTGACATGTATGAAAGAATTATGAACGGTGGCTTTGCCACAAATACGATGTCAACTACATGATCATGCAAAGCAATATGACAATGATGGAGCGTGTCATAATAATTGGAACGGTGGTAAGTTGCATGGAAATATATCTCGGAATGGCTATGGAAATGCCATGATAGGTAGGTATGGTGTCTGTTTTGAGGAAGGTATATGGTGGGTGTATGATACTGGCAAAAAGTGTGCGGTATTAGAGAGGCTAGCAATGGTGGAAGGAAGAAAAGTGTGTATAATCCATGGACTCAACATTAGTCATAAAGAACTCATATACTTATTGCAAAAATCTACAACTTATCAAAGCAAAGTATTACGCCCATGCTCCTAGGGGGATATATTGGTAGGAAAAGACCATCGCTCGTCCCCGACCGCCACTCATAAGGAAGACAATCAATAAATAAATTATGCTCTGACATCATCACATAACGGCTCACCATACGTGCGTGCTACGGGAATCACAAACTTTAACACAAGTATCTCTCAAATTCACAACTACTAAACTAGCATGACTCTAATATCACCATCTTTATATCTCAAAACAATCATCATGCATCAAACTTCTCTTAGTATTCAACACACTCATAAGAAAGTTTTTACTAATCTTGTATACCTAGCATATTAGGATTATTTAAGAAAATTACCATGCTATTTAAGACTCTCAAAATAATCTAAGTGAAGCATGAGAGATCAATAGTTTCTATAAAACAAATCCACCACCGTGCTCTAAAAGATATAAGTGAAGTACTAGAGCAAAACTATATAACTCAAAAGATATAAGTGAAGCACATAAAGTATTCTAATAATTTCCGAATCATGTGTGTCTCTCTCAAAAGGTGTGTACAGCAAAGATGATTGTGGTAAACTAAAAAGCAAAGACTCAAATCATACAAGACGCTCCAAGCAAAACACATATCATGTGGTAAATAAAAATATAGCTCCAAGTAAAGTTACCGATAGAAGTAGACGAAAGAGGGGATGCCTTCCGGGGCATCCCCAAGATTTGGCTTTTAGGTGTCCTTAGATTATCTTTGGGGTCTCATGGGCATCCCCAAGCTTAGGCTCTTGCCACTCCTTGTTCCATAATCCATCAAATCTTTACCCAAAACTTGAAAACTTCACAACACAAAACTTAAAGTAGAAAATCTCGTGAGCTCCGTTAGCGAAAGAAAACAAAACACCACTTCAAGGTACTGTAATGAACTCATTCTTTATTTATATTGTTGTTAAACCTACTGTGTTCCAACTTCTCTATGGTTTATAAACTATTTTAGTAGCCATAGATTCATCAAAATAAGCAAACAACACACGAAAAACAGAATCTGTCAAAAACAGAACAGTCTGTAGTAATATGTAGCTAATGCAAAATCTGGAACCCCAAAAATTCTAAAACAAATTGCTGGACGTGATTAATTTATCTATTAATCATCTTAAAAAAGAATTAACGAAATATCACTTTCCAAATAAAAATGGCAGCAGTTCTCGTGAGCACTAAAGTTTCTGTTTTTTACAGCAAGATTAACAAGACTTTTCCCAAGTCTTCCCAACGGTTCTACTTGGCACAAACACTAATTAAACACAAAAAACAAACCAAAACATAGGCTAGATAAATTATTTATTACTAAACAGGAGCAAAAATCAAGGAATAAAAATAAAATTGGGTTGCCTCCCAACAAGCGCTATCGTTTAACGCCCCTAGCTAGGCATAAAAGCAAGAATAGATCTAGGTATTGCCATCTTTGGTAGGCAATCCATAAGTGGCTCTCATGATAGATTCATATGGTAGTTTTATTTTCTTCCTAGGGAAGTTTTCCATGCCTTTCCTTAATGTAAATTGGAATCTAATATTCCCTTCCTTCATATCAATAATCTCACCAATCGTTCTAAGGAAAGGTCTACCGAGAATAATAGGACATGAAGGATTGCAATCTATATCAAGAACGATAAAATCTACAGGCACATAATTCCTATTTGCAACAATAAGAACATTATTAATTATTACCATAGGTTTCTTAATAGTGGAATCCGCAAGGTGCAAGTTTAGAGAGCAATCATCAAAATCACGGAAACCTAGCAAATCGCACAAAGTTTTGGGAATAGTGGAAACACTAGCACCCAAATCACATAAAGCATATTATTCATGATCTTTAATTTTAATTTTAATAGTAGGTTCCCACTCATCATAAAGTTTTCTATGGATAGAAACTTCCAACTCAAGTTTTTCTTCATAAGATTGCATCAAAGCATCAACGATATGTTTGGTAAAAGCTTTATTTTGACTATAAGCATGAGGAGAATTTAGCACGGATTGCAACAAGGAAATACAATCTATCAAAGAGCAATTATCATAATTAAATTCCTTGAAATCCAAAATAGTGGGTTTATTAACATCTAACGTTTTGATTTCTTCAAATTTAGGTTCAAGATCTAGAGACTCTGAATTTTTGGAACGCCGTCTAGGTA
This sequence comes from Triticum aestivum, assembly GCF_018294505.1. Classification (NCBI taxonomy): domain Eukaryota; kingdom Viridiplantae; phylum Streptophyta; class Magnoliopsida; order Poales; family Poaceae; genus Triticum; species Triticum aestivum. The sequence goes on along the minus strand of NC_057806.1, from coordinate 69,873,946 downwards.
AAGGTGGATCATATTTAGTCCCATCATTATCAAGATTCATATTGCAAAACAAAGATTTAATGGGGGACACATCAATAACTTTTAGATCTTCATCTTTATTATCATGGAAACTAGAAGAACACACCTTTATATACTACAAGAAATATGTCAACTTGTGACCACCACTATTGGTCACTGAAAGGTCATGGTTTTTCATTTGCGACCTTTTTGTGACCAAAAACAGAAGGTCAAAAGCTGGCGGTCATAAACTAACTATAGCGACCTTTCTTCTGGAATGGTCGAAGACGTTTATGACCAAAATACGTCTACTGTGGCGTTTTGGTCACTAGCAACCTCCCCAGGCCATGTAGGCATCCAGCGTGGCAATATGACGTGGCACAAGATTCAGCCCGGTTCAATTCGATTTTCTACATGGGCCTAGCCCAACAATTCGGCCTATTTGTGTTTTTTCTCATATTAATTCTGGCTAGGTAGATGGGCCAAGCCCAACAATTAAGCCTTCTCATTTTTGGGCCGTGGCCTTTTCCGCTAGAAAGTTTTAGTTTTTTTGTAATATAAAAAAGGTCCACTAGTCAAATGGGTCCCAGATGTCAGGTTCAGGTACGTGGGTCCCAGCTAGCAAGTTCATATTCTTCATATTTCAATTTAACAGTAAATAAATAACCAGTATTTAAATTGGCACAAACAAAACACACACATAATACTCCAAATATTATCAGCCAGATTCAGTACAGAGCTCCTATTGTACAAATAACATATACTTTACAATCTCTACACATAATAAGCTCATACAAGCTCTACAAGCTCTACACGTGATACGGTGCCCTGGTGTTAACCCTGTAGCTCTACAAGTGTCTTCAATCTTCTTCAACATGGAGCTCCTTCGGTAGCGAGCACAAACTGGGCACCTGCATCATCACAGGAAGGCACTTTTAGATCATAAAAACAAATGTTCCAAGCACAGTTTAGAGAAAAGAACCAAGTAAATTTGCCCTCAATCATACAAACAAAGTTTAGAGAAAACCAGACATGAACAAGCACTTATTATACAGTTTTTAAAGTTTTTAATACATTTATTTTCTATTAGCAAAACTGAATATGCTACTTCCTGATTCATGGCTGCATAGTTCAGCTAGCTACACCAGTTTGCTCTCACGCAAAAATTAGAAAGAAAAAAAAAGAACAACAAATAAATCAACACTAATTTCTCTAATACATACAGTAACTTGCTGATATAACTTGTATAACTTGTATATTTGTCGACGGAAAACAGGATGCAAAATCATGTTTCAGTCCAGATCAATCTATCATGAGAAAACATGTATAACTCCCACTAGAATTTTTTAATGCAGTTGTGAATTATCCTGAAAACTTGTGCACTTAATGATGGTTAGATCCATCTTACAGAATAGTCAGCTTCCAATATAAGTTAGGTACAGAACAGAATGTATAAGCACGAAATAAGATAGGCCATGCATCAAACACAGAAATAATTTTACTATGTAGCAGCATAGTAAGTTGGTTTTTACTAGGTAGCGGCATAGTAAGTTGTGACATTTAAAAACCAGTAAGAAAACCAGCGGCGGCTACTCCAGCCCGCTGCTCTCCTCCTGGACACCGCCACTGTATATTTAGCTAGCAATCATCAGCAGCAAGTACAAAGTAAACTGGGACTTTGTTGTAGCTACAGAAACTGAAACAACACACACATCATGGAATTTCATATCATAGCCAACAAATATTTTACCAGAACACAGGGTGTTCTTCTCTGTATATTAGAAACATGCAAACAAAGGTTTCAGTAAAAATAAACAAGCGGAGTAGACAAATTATCAGCAAGAAATCAATGGCCAGATGAGCACCACCACAACAAATCGGCACTAACACTTGGTCATCGACGCGATGCCCAAGCAAAGAACCAGCTCGCACACGCAAGATGATGATTGCATACATACAAATCATGTGCTGGCAGAAAAAAATCCAAGCATGAGCTCATCTTCTCTCTCTTTTTGGTAACTAACAACCTAAATAAATAATAAAAAAACATGACTTGTTCATATAGATCCCTCTAAAACATGACTTGTTCCTTGCGACAAGTGCATCACATATTCGTCAACTTAGCAGCAGAAGTAGTGAGCACAGGAAGAGGGGGACGGAGATGGAGGAGCTACCTGCCGCGATCGCAATGGAAGCAGAGGAGCAGACCCCTCCTGCCCCTCCCCCACAAGCAGGACAGGGCTGCCGGCTGGGCACGCCCCTACTCCTCCGCCTCCTCGAGCAGGAGACCCCCTTCCCCTACTGCTGCTTCACGCGCCGCATCACTAGTCACCTCCTCATGCAAGAAGTACACAATAAATAGACAGACGGTCAGTGAGGTACATTTTCACAGCAACAGAAGCTTAGAATTAACAGAAATGCACACTCAAATGAAGTCACTAAGATACTTATGTCCACCACATGGTGTAGAATTATGTGGTATATAATTGCAACACATGAACCAAAAGAGGAATAACATCATCACCAAGAGTTTCTGATGATAAGCATAGCTCCCTACAAAAAAGAACTAAGGGCACAGTGACTAAAGCATGGCTAAATATGAGTCCTGTTGACAGTCTGCAGAACAACATAGCATCATTCACAAGCAAAGTATAGGATGCAAACATCAAGTAGTGCCATAATTCCCATCACAGTCATACATTGAATTCATTAAAGGCTACAGATTCATATAATTTATTAAAGGCTACAGGTAAAAAATAGGTAGATCTATTTCTTCTCTTTGATTTATGCTAGCAGAGATGTAGCAGGCAGGAAGGCAGGAAGCAATCACATATGCATGTATCTATGAAGCAGATCATGAAAAGAGCAACATCTAGTTAACTTGATTGCCTTGCAGATGACACACAAGATGAAGAGCACTTGGACAGAAAGAAATACGTTTAAAAATAGAGAGAAAGAGGTAATCTGCCGCATACAAGATTTTAATTTAAAAATAGAGAGAAAGAGCTGCGGTCCACAAAGTTTCTACAAAAGTTTTTATGGACAAATCCTTATTACAAGTTGCATGCATGCGAGAAAGGAAGCTGATAGTGAGAGAGAGAAATACGTTTGCATCGTACATCGTCCCGCAAGAGAGCATTCGGTGACTAGGGTTACTAATTGCCACTCAACCCATACAGCTTGCTATTATACATACACAAGAGACAACAAGTTGTTCAAGTGTTCACTCTAGGAATGCTTTCTAAATAATTGTATAAACGAAGGCTACTTATCACCGACGAACAGTGCACTAGAGGAAAATTGGTGATTATCATTTTGTAATTAGATTGTAATAACCATCGAGTTTCCAGTAACACTCAAAGATGAAAGCTTGGAAACTCTTCTCTAACTACTGGATTAACAGAGTTTGCAAGCGTACTGTCAAACAGAAGACTGAAGCAAGAAAGTGATCAGTCAAGCTACACACGAATATAAGCCCATGATTATGCTTACTGATCCAGACACAACAAGCTATTCAAGTTTTCGCTCCAGGAATGCTTCTGCTCTGAAATTTTTTTAAAGGGAGACCTGCTATTACGTCCGTAGTACTGAAGAAATAGCAGGTTTGCAGTGTCTGTACTAGACTAGAAAGAGGAACAATGGCTGGTAGAACACCCAATCAAATTTGGACTTGAGATTGTCAGTTTTCAGTAAGACCACTCTTGTTAGTTTTCAGGAACATGAGACCACTAGCAGCAGCTAGCAAGTGCAAGTGATTAGCAGCAGCTTGCAGGCATTCTATCGAACAGAAGCTTGACAGACCACAAAGAACAGGGCTCGATGGCCGGGCATGGACAGAAAGAGCACTGGAGAAAACAAAGGAGGGGAAGGTAGTGGCTCACCTACATCCACAGAGTCGGACTGAGCGGGCCTGAGTAGCACAAGGAAGAATCGAGAGGAGGGAGCTCGGGGACCAGCAGAGGCACGTCCATCTTGTCCCCCCGAGTTCCAGGGATGATTGATCTTGGTGAGGCCCGGATCTGGACCCCTCCTCCGGCACGGCACGTCCCGGGCGAGCAGCTTCAGAGGGCACCGACCGCACGGCCGCATCGTCGTCGACCACACAACAACGGAAGAAGCAGACGGAGCCGTGGTCTCCTACTAGGTTGTGCACCTGCGCGCATGCATTAGGGAGGGGAGGAAGGAAACCGCATCAGCAAAATCAAACCAAGCAACAGAGATAGACCAAGATGAGAGAGAGAGAGGCGGACCTTGCATGGCGTCAAGCACGATGAGGGAGGTGGCGAGCAGCGCGAGGAGGCGGCGGCTGTGCTCCCCGTCCTCGGCCTGGTAGAACTCGCGGTGGAGTCCATGGCGGCAACACGTGCTGGGCCTGGGCGTTGGGTCGATGGGATCTAGGCGTGCGGGCATGGAGGGAGGAGGATTCGTCAGGGGATCGAGCCCTTCCTCGCCATCGTCTCCGGCCGCCGTGGGGTGCGGGGTCGGGGCCCGCACGGTGGTGGCACCCTGATCCGGCGATGCAGGAGGCCATGGTGCCGGATGATGCGGGTGATGCAGAGGGACAAAGTAGGGGCGCGGCACCGCACTCGGGAGATTGGGTTGGGGATTGGGTATGGGCAGCGATGGAGAGATCTGGATCGGGGAGATGGGGAGAGACATGCGGCGGCGGGAGAGGGGGAGAGGGGGATTGCTTTGCTGCTAGGGTTTGGGTTGGGTCTCTATGACCTGAGAGGTGAATGATAGACGTTGGATCCTTCGGACACGGACGGTTCAGATCGACTATAGTGGGGTGATCCGTGAGAAGAGCCCTGATTGGTTCAGAAATTTTGTGATTTAAAATTGTTTGTAAGTACTAAAACTAGGGGAATTTTGTGAAGCAACTATCAAAATATTTTTTTAAATGGCACAACCAAATTTTTCACTCAAATTAGACCCCATTTTATGGATGATCACCGATTTCCATGCATTTTTTATCTTTCTATATTTTTTAATTATTTTTCTTGTGGCAAAAATGTTTTTTTGTGAAGAACCTCCCAAATAATTGTTGTAAAATTGGACCAAATAATTTCTATAAAATACTAGGACATATTTAATGCACAATTGACCAAATGGTGGGTTGTAAAAAGTTTTGATCCACCTCTCGTGAAAAAGACAAATTTCCGCCGATTTAGTTGGAAGCGGGTCAAATTTGAACTATAGCTGCCTTGTAGTTTGCTATTTATTTTTTCCAAAAATCATTTCTAGGTACATAAGTATCTATTTAATCAGAGAAACATCAAAAAAATTCCAAGATTCAACCACTAGCTAGGAACGGTCATTCCCGCCGTTTTGACCGCATTTTGAAACGGGCATGAAAAATTCAAAAAAAATTCAAAAAAATCAAAAAATTGGGAAACCTTCACATTGTGTCATTATATGTGGCCAAGTTCCCGGGAAAAATAACAAACTTGTAATACGGTAATTATTTTTAAAAGGTGTTCTCAGAAACGAGCTATCAGGTGTGGAGATCAATGGCTTTCAAGCCAAATGATCAATCTTATGGCCACACTCATGGCATAGTTTGTTAAAATGATCTCATATTGTACCCAAGGGTGCATATTGGAATGGAAAACAATATTGCCTAAGGAAGTTTTCATTTTCTTTGGACGAAAAAACCATTTTCCATTTTTCGAGTGTCCAAAAAGGAGGTTTCTTTGTGAAGAACCTCCCAAATAATTGTTGTAAAATTGGACCAAATCATTTTTCTAAAATACTAGGCCATATTTAATGCACAATTGACCAAATGGTTGGGTGTAAAAAGTTTTGATCCACCTCTCGTGAAAAAGACAAATTTCCGCCGATTCAGATGGAAGCGGGTCAAATTTGAACTGTAGCTGCCTTGTAGTTTGCTATTTATTTTTTCCAAAAATCATTTCTAGGTACATAAGTATCTATTTAATCAGACAAACACCAAAAAAATTCCAAGATTCAACCACTAGCTAGGAACGGTCATTCCCGCCGTTTTGACCGCATTTTGAAACGGGCATAAAAAATTCAAAAAAATCAAAAAATTGGGAAACCTTCGCATTGTGTCATTATATGTGGCCAAGTTCCCAGGAAAATTAACAAACTTGTAATACGGTAATTATTTTTAAAAAGTGTTCTCAGAAACGAGCTATGAGGTGTGGAGATCAATGGCTTTCAAGACAAATGATCAATCTTATGGCCACATTCATGGCATAGTTTGTTAAAAGGATCTCATATTGTATCCAAGGGTGCATATTGGAATGGAAAACAATATTGCCTAAGGAAGTTTTCATTTTCTTTGGACGAAAAAACCATTTTCCATTTTTCGAGTGTCGAAAAGTGAGGTTTTTTTTGTGAAGGACCTCCCAAATAATTGTTGCAAAATTGGACCAAATCATTTTTATAAAACACTAGGCCATATTTAATGCACAATAGACAAAATGATTGGGTGTACAAAGTTTTGATCCACCTCTCGTGAAAAAGACAAATTTCCGCCGATTCAGTAGGAAGCGGGTCAAATTTGAACTGCAGCTGCATCATAATTTGCTATTTATTTTTTTACAAAAATCATTTCTAGGTACATAAGTACCTATTTAATCAGAGAAACACCAAAAAATTCCAAGATTCAACCACTAGCTAGGAACGGTCATTCCCGTCGTTTTGACCGCATTTTGAAACGGGCATAAAAAATTCAAAAAAAATCAAAAAATTGGGAAACCTTTGCATTGTGTCATTATATGTGGCCAAGTTCCCAAGAAAAATAAAAAACTTGTAATACAGCAATTATTTTAAAAAAGTGTTCTCAGAAACGAGCTATCACGTGTGGAGATCAATGGCTTTCAAGCCAAATGATCAATCTTATGGCCACATTCATGGCATAGTTTGTTCAAATGATCTCATATTGTGCACAAGGGTGCATATTGGAATGGTAAACAATGTTGCCTAAGGAAGTTTTTCATTTTCTTTGGACGAAAAAACCATTTTCCATTTTTCGAGTGCCCAAAAGGAGGTTTTTTTGTGAAGGACCTCCCAAATAATTGTTGCAAAATTGGACCAAATCATTTTTCTAAAATACTAGGCCATATTTAATGCACAATTGACAAAATGGTTGGGTGTAAAAAGTTTTGATCCACCTCTCGTGAAAAAGACAAATTTCCGCCGATTCAGTTGGAAGCGGGTCAAATTTGAACTGAAGCTGTCTCATAGTTTGGTATTTATTTTTTCCAAAAATCATTTCTAGGTACATAAGTACCTATTTAATTATAAATACATGGTTTGGTGGCGATACATCGAGGTTTGGGCTGTGGCCGAGGGCCCCAACTCTAGAGCGCGTAAACTCGCATGCCCGCCGCGTGGTCACCGCGTGACCCTGGCATTGCCATGTGTTCTGGGCGGCATAGGCATGTCTAGTGGGTTGGGCACTCCCCAGGTAGGTGCTAGGAAGAAAATTACAACATTAGATTCTCACGAGGAGACCGATCGATGCTCAAACATGAATTAGCAGCCAGGTGTTTGATTAGCGGTACGGGAAATGTACATGGCTAATGGGCGTGAGTTTTGGCTGAGGATGATCAGTTACTAAGAAGACCGTCTTCACAAATTTTCAGCTCAAAAGGAGGAGCCTAGGTGGTACTTGCTTTGCAAACTACCACACTGGACATAACTACGAATGTTGAAGCTCGGCTCAAAATAATGAATGGATTGAGCTGGTATTTGTTGGAGGATGGTTATCTGGGCATAGGAAAGCACTGTAGAAAATGGATACTATTTGGACATGCCAAAGTGGTACTTCCTTCACAAACTGTTGTTCTGAACAGAATAGGAAAATGAATATTTTTGAATTATTTTTGAACTAGGCAAGGAAGGTTTTTACATATTTGACGAAGATATGACCCAAAGAATTTATGAGATTTTTTTGGGAATTTTGGGAATGACAGAAATATAGGTTGCTTCATAACCTAGGGCAAAAACTGCCATATGGACATGACACATAGGCAAAACTGATGAGGTGGCGCCTAGTCATAGCAACCCACCACAATTTACAAGGCTATGACCATCTATATTGGTCGTTAACAACTACAAATAAGGCAGCGGACTAGCGCTGTTTGCTTTCTGACCATTTCCTCTAATGAAATTATGACCTTTCTGACCAAAATGATCATTATGGTTTAGGGTTTAGAGCCCCCCAGACAGCTTTTGACCAATTGGTCTAAAATGGTCATAAATTTATGACCAATTCTTCGAGGGTCACTGACAGAAGGTCATAAGTTGACATATTTCTTGTAGTGATAAAGCAATCTTTCTTAGCACGCATCCTAGCGGTTCTTTCTTTGCACTCATCAATGGAAATTCTCATGGCTTTGATAGACTCATTGATATCATGCTTAGGTGGAATAGATTTAAGTTACAAAGAATCAACATCAAGAGAAATTCTATCAACATTCCTAGCCAACTCATCAATCTTAAGCATTTTTTCTTCAATCAAAGCATTGAAATTCTTTTGCAAAGTAATAAATTCTTTAATATTAGATTCAAAATCAGAGGGCATCTTATTATAATTTCCATAAGAATTGTTGTAGCAATTACCATAATTATTAGAGGAATTGCTAGGATAAGGCCTAGGATTAAAGTTTTCTCTATACGCGTTGTTACCAAAATTATTCCTACCAACAAAATTCACATCCATAGATTCATTATTATTCTCAATCAAAGTCGACAAAGGCATATCATTAGGATTAGAAGAAACACTCTTAGTAGCAAATAATTTCATAAGTTCATCCAACTTTCCACTCAAAACATTAATTTCTTCTATCGCATGCACTTTTTTATTAGTAGATCTTTCAGTGTGCCATTGAGAATAATTAACCATAATATTATCTAGGAGTTTAGTAGCTTCTCCTAAAGTGATTTCCATAAAAGTGCCTCCCGCGGCCGAATCTAAAAGATTTCTAGAAGCAAAATTCAATCCGGCATAAAAATTTGTATAATCATCCACAAATTCAAACCATGTGTTGGGCAATTACGTATCATTAATTTCATCCTCTCCCAAACTTGTGCAACATGTTCATGATCAAGTTGCTTAAAATTCATAATATCATTTCTAAGAGAGATGATCTTAGCGGGAGGAAAATACTTAGAGATAAAAGCATGTTTGCACTTATTCCAAGAACCAATACTATTTTTAGGCAAAGACGAAAACCAAGGTTTAGCACTATCTCTAAGCAAAAAAGGAAATAGCTTCAATTTAACAATATCATTGTCCACATCTTTCTTCTTTTGCATATCACACAAATCAAGAAGCTATTTAGATGGGTAGCGGCATCTTCACTAGGAAGGCCGGAAAATGGATCTTTCATGACAAGATTCAGCAAGGCAACATTAATTTCACAAGATTCAACATCGGTAAGAGGAGCAATCGGAGTGCTAAGGAAATCATTGTTGTTGGTATTGGTAAATTCACACAATTTAGTGTTATCTTGAGCCATCATGACAAGCTAGCAATCCAACACACAAGCAAACGAGAGACGGGCAAAAGGAGGCAAATAGAGAAAGAGAGGGAGGACGGAGAGAGAGACAGGGCGAATAAAATGGCAAGGGTGAAGTGGGGGAGAGGAAAACGGGAGGCAAATGGCAAATAATGTAATGCGGGAGACAAGGGTTTGTGATGGGTACTTGGTATGTTGACTTTTGCGTAGACCTCCCCGGCAACGGCGCCAGAAATACTTCTTGCTACCTCTTAAGCACCGTGTTGGTTTTCCCTTGAAGAGTAAAGGGTGATGCAGCAAAGTAGTGTAAGTATTTCCCTCAGTTTTTGAGAACCAAGGTATCAATCTAGTAGGAGGCTACGCGTGAGTCCCTCGCACCTACACAAAACAAATAAATCCTCGCAACCAACGCGATAAGGGGTTGTCAATCCCTACACGGTCACTTACGAGAGTGAGATCTGATAGATATGATAGGATAATATTTTTGGTATTTTTATGATAAAGATGCAAAGTAAAATAAAAGCAACGGAAATAACTAAGTGTTGGAAGATTAATATGATGAAGATAGACCCGGGAGCCATAGGTTTCACTAGTGGCTTCTCTCAAGAGCATAAGTATTTTACGGTGGGTGAACAAATTACTTTTGAGCAATTGACAGAATTGAGCATAGTTATGAGAATATCTAGGTATGATCATGTATATAGGCATCACGTCCGAGACAAGTAGACCGACTCCTACCTGCATCTACTACTATTACTCCACACATCGACCGCTATCCAGCATGCATCTAGAGTATTGAGTTCATAAGAACAGAGTAACGCCTTAAGCAAGATGACATGATGTAGAGGGATAAATTCATGCAATATGATAAAAAAACCATCTTGTTATCCTCGATGGCAACAATACAATATGTGCCTTGCTGCCCCTACTGTCACTAGGAAAGGACACCGCAAGACTGAACCCAAAGCTAAGCACTTCTCCCATTGCAAGAAAGATCAATCTAGTAGGCCAAACCAAACTGATAATTCGAAGAGACTTGCAAAGATAACCAATCATACATAAAAGAATTCAGAAGATTCCTATATTTTTCATAGATAAACTTGATCATAAACCCACAATTCATCGGTCTCAACAAACACACCGCAAAAGAAGGTTACATCGAATAGATCTCCACGAGAGAGGGGGAGAACATTGTATTGAGATCCAAAAAGAGAGAACAAGCCATCTAGCTAATAACTATGGACCCGAAGGTCTGAGGTAAACTACTCACACTTCATCGGAGGGGCTATGGTGTTGATGTAGAAGCCCTCCGTGATCGATGCCCCCTCTGGCGGAGCTCCGGAACAGGCCCCAAGATGGGATCTCGTGGATACAGAAAGTTGCGGTGGTGCAATTAGGTTTTTGGCTCCGTATCTGATCGTTTGGGGGTACATAGGTATATATAGGAGGAAGAAGTATGTCGGTGGAGCAATAGGGGGGCCACGAGGGTGGAGGGCGCGCCTGGGGGGTAGGCGCGCCCCCCAACCTCGTGGCTTCCCTGTTGGTTGCTTGACGTAGGGTCCAAGTCTCCTGGATCTCGTTCGTTCCAAAATCACGTTCCCGAAGGTTTCATTCCGTTTGGACTCCGTTTGATATTCTTTTTCTGCGAAACTCTGAAATAGGCAAAAAACAACAATTCTGGGCTGGGCCTCCGGTTAATAGGTTAGTCCCAAAAATAATATAGAAGTGAATAATAAAGCCCAATAATGTCCAAAATAGAAGATAATATAGCATGGAGCAATCAAAACTTATAGATACTTTGGAGACGTATCATGGCTCATGGGCGTCCGGTCGTCTGGTGGCTTCCGGACTTCCGCTCGTTCTGGCTCGGTCGCTGAAGTACCGGATTTCCGAAGGTGGCTGGTTGTCCAGTGGCGTCAGACGTCCGCTTGTTTGGCTCGGTTACGGTGTCGTCGGTCGTCCGGTCCGGGCCGGACTTCCGCTCGTTGGAGCTCAGCTGGGGCTTCAGGTTCCGGACGTCCGGTCCCGACCGGTCGTCTGGTGGTTGTAGCTTCATTGGCCTTCCTTCTTCATGACCTTGGCACTTGGTGTTCTCGCCGTCTTGTCCAATGGGTGTAACTACTCCGTGGCTCTCCTCCAAGTACCTGATCACACATAGTGTTTCCGCTTGAGGTAGCAGCCATGTCTCATGTATAGAAAGGGATAGTTCGGAGAGGAGCGAGTTCAACTTATCTTCGATAGCCCTTGCTCGTGCTCTTGTCATTGGTCCAAGTGGTGTCGTGGGAGACGCAGGTAGATCCATGTGTATGACCTTGGGATGCTCTGCATCACAATATGAGCATCCAGGTTCCGCTATTGGTTATTGACCGGAGATGTGTCTCAGTCATGTCTACATAGTTCTCGAACCCGTAGGGTCCGCACGCTTAAGGTACGATGACGATTTGTATTATGAGTTATGTGATTTGATGTACCGAAGGTTGTTCAAAGTCCTGGATGAGATCACGGACATGATGAGGAGTCTCAAAATGGCCGAGACATAAAGATTGATATATTGGATCATGTTATTCAGATACCGGAAGTGTTCTGGATGGTTTCAGTTAAAACCGGAGTGTCGGAGGGGTTACCAGAACCCCCCGGGGAAGTAATGGGCCGTAGTGGGCCTTAGGGGAGAGAGAGGGTAGTATCCAGGAGGTGGCACCCCCCTTAGGGGAGTTCGAATAGGACTAGGGTAGGGGGTGCGGCCCCTCTTTCCTTCTCCTTCCTTCTTCTCCTACTTGGACTAGGAAAGGGGGAATCGATTCCTACTTGGAGTAGGTTTCCCCCCTTGGGCGTGCTCCTTGTGGCCGACCGGCCTCCTCCTCCCCTCCTTTATATACGAGGGAAGGGGGCACCCCATAGACAGACAAGTTGATCTTTAGCCGTGTGCAGTGCGCCCCTCCATAGTTTTACACCTCGATCATATTGTCGTAGTGCTTAGGCGAAGCCCTGCATCAGTAACTTCATCATCATCAACACGCCATCGTGCTGACAGAACTCACCCTCGGCCTCAACTGGATCAAGAGTACGAGGGACGTCACCGAGCTGAACGTGTGCAGATCGCGGAGGTGCCGTGTGTTTGGTACTTGATCGGTTGGATCGCGAAGATGTTCGACTACATCAACCGCGTTACTAAACGCTTACGCTTTCGGTCTACGAGGGTACGTAGACACACTCTCCCCTCTCGTTGTTATGCATCTCCTAGATAGATCTTGCGTGATCATAGGAATTTTTTTGAAATATTGCGTTCCACAACAGGGATCCTTGGTACATACCTCCTTGAAATAGGATGAAGCCATCTGTTCCATGTCAGAGGGGGCAGAACACCATGACCTGTCTTCCTTCTTCAGGCACTGGATATAATTCCTTCGAGCCTGCCAGACTGCTCGGCGGTGAAGATACTTTGTGTTTCTCTCACCCTCCTTCAACCACGTCACACAAGAACGTTGAAGCCACATCATCTCCTCCCGATAAAGGAGCTCGTCAAGTTGAACCATTTCATTACAGATAGTTGCATGGTCAGCATTCCCCTGTTGGAGCACGTCCAACTCACCCCTTAATTTCTCAATCTCTTTCAACCGGTTACCAAACTTGTTCCTACTCCATTCTTTTAGATCGTACATCAACTTCTTTAAGGACGACGCGACAGTACCCAGGTCACCATCTGGACGTTTACTTGCCCACACATGTGCTACCACCTCTGGGAGTGAGGGATCCCTCTCCCACATTATTTCGTACCGAGGGCAAGCCTGGCGTCGCTGGTTATTTACTTCTGGAACTAGTTGCACTACAATGGGTAGGTGATCTGAGCGTGAAGATGCAAGATGCATCACTCGAGCAAAAGGAAACAGCTCCTTCCATGCCTCGTCCGCACAAGCGCGATCGAGTCTCACACGAACATTTGCGTTACCACGCTGCCCATTATCATAAGTGAAGGAAGCACCAAGAAATCCAAGATCCGATAGTTCGCAATATGTCAGAGCATCTCGGAAAGCTGTCATTTGATTTTCAGCACGCATGGACCTTGAGAAGTGCTCATGCTGCCACATAGCCTCATAAAAATCGCCACACACCATCCAGGGGTCATCCGAAATACTCTGAAGCCTTGTTAGATGGTCCCACATCAAATGCATGTTCTCCACGCGAGGTTCTCCATAGACAAAGGTACCTCTCCATCGAACACCATGGCTGTTATCATCAATTATTACATCAATATATCGGGAACAAGAGTCAAGAGCTGAAACTTGTAGAGATTCATCCCAATAAAGAGCCAAACCCCCACTCAGACCATTGCTTGAAACACCACAAAAACCTTTCAGACCCAGTCTCCACTTAATCTTCTAAACTTTGTTAGCATCCTGTCTTGTTTCACTCAAAAAGACAAGCTTTGAGGAGTTGGCTCGTGAGAGGGACAAAACTTCATGAACTGTCCGACGGTTCCCTACCCTCCGGCAATTCCATGCAAGTATATTCATCGCACCACAAATTCAGACAAATACCTTCTTGAAGCAATCCAAAACAGACTAAATTTTCCGTCAAGATCAAAGGCACATCCACACAAAACCAGCCACTCCAGCAAGACAGCTCCACAGCGCGATGACTCTAAAGGTCCCTGGAGAAAAACGAACACTAGACGACTAGATGAAGCCGACTAGGACAACTAATACATGCCCAGGCAGGAAACAATGTTCATGGAAGGGTCGGAGACAAAACAACCGATCTGGCGAGCAAGATGGCTGGACAAGGTTATGAACTCCCTACTGCCATGCAGAGGGGTCGGAGAGATCTGCAGCGTCGGCGTCGGCGCCGATGCCGAAGTGGCAGCCGGCTGCGGCGTCGCCGCCGCTGCACCGAAGTGGTAGTTGGCGGCGGCCACACGCGAGACCTAGATTGCCTTCTTAATTGCCACAGCCCACGTACCGGCACGTTGAAGACCATCATGTCAAGAGTTATTCATCGCAAACACTAAAAATCTGACGTCAAATTTTTAGACATGACAAATCAAATGTTTTTCATGATAATTTGTAGTTACACTAGGATGACAATTTTAGTCCGCAAGCACAACAATTTTCCTGGAAAAAAATGAACCAAGACGGATTTGTCATGCTCGCCAACTAAATTTGACATCCTGGACGAACAAAACTTGACATGACGAAACGTTTAATTTGTCACGCCTAAAAATCTGACATTCCCTGAATATCCGGGTCCTTATTAATTAGGAACAAAAATTATATCGTCCAGTAGCTTATTTGACTAAGAAATCCGGAAGTTCTATCATTACTTTTATTATAGAAACCAAATTATGTCAGCTCACCAACTACGAAATTAGCCTCAAGAAAATGCTTTCTGATCAATGTTATGGTGTCCACACATTCTACATACATTTCCGTTGTCACATTCTACCGGTGTGTTTGTCCCGTGCAAAAGTCAATACACCATTAGCGAATATAATTCAGTTTCTACCCGATTGAACCCCAAGGCATTAACTAATGCAGGTCCTTCACGCATAGCCATAGCTTCGACTATACATCAATTGCATAATGAATATATGTACATTGAGCCGCTAGAAAATTTCCTTTTCCATCATGAACATCGCCGCTATAGCTCCACAACAATTCTCCTCATGAAAGGTACCATCAACATTCATCTTGACAAATTTTAGATCTAGTTACACCATTTATGCTCGGTCACATCAATAGAGAAACTAATGGACTTCATATAATTACCAACAATAGCAAGAACAGAGCCTGCCAGAGATAAGGGCGGGCATGAGTTGTGATGGGCATGTTTACCACGCAACCACCATATATTCCAACAACTAATAAGGATTATATCCTTTATATTGAAATATGACATAATCTGTATTGGATTGTTAGCCTCAAGAAGCATAAATTAAAGAACGGTCGAACCTGACAGGTCAACGTGAAGGGTTGATTGTATCAGTTCAAGAATTCCCAACTTGGACCAAAGGTTCTTTGTCAAATCACAACCAAAAATCAGGTGCATGTCATCTTCATGTCCCTTGTGACATATTGGGCATTCACCACTTACAGGGATGTGAAGGTTAACAAGTATGCACTTTATGGGGACTATCCCTTAAAGAATTCTCCCACAAAATATCTAAACTTTACGTGGAACCTTCAGCCTCCATACTAGCCTCCATATCGCCAAAGGCACGGAGCTCCTCGGGTTTGAATTCTCATTTGCATGGGGCCCGTACTTATATATCTACTTAGCATGGTACGTTGTCCGTACCGAATTATTTTCCGCCCGTATTAAGCTGCCACCCAAGGAAGTCATCAAAACCTAATGGTTTAAAGGTATTTGCAAGATTCTCCTAGCACCCACATGATTAAATATTATCTTGATTAAATATTCATCCAACTAAGAAGTTACTGATTAATTAATTAATTAACCCTATATAGTATAGTTTGGCCCCGAGCAGTGATTACCTTCCTATCTCGTCTTGAAGGTACCCATGGATCATTCCATATGTTAATATTTTCCCCTAGGTTAGTTCTCCAAATGTAACCATGTTTGAAGATGACCAATCCAGCAACAATATTTTGCCAAGTGAATGGTGAATCTTTCTTAGGCCTAGACTGAAGCAAATCGGTGTTTGGATAGGAGTACTTCGCTTTTAGAATCCATGCACAGAGAGATTCATGATTTTTGATTAATCTCCAACACTATTTGGAAAGAAAAGCAAGAATAAAGGAGTGTAAACCCTAAAGCCCGTACCACCATTTCCTCAGCAATATTGTGCGATCAATCTGGTGAGGAAGAGAATAAACGAGTATCGGTGCATTCTTTTATTCTCTTCCTCATTCCCCAGCAGTATTGTGCAATCAAATCATTTATATCTTTACAAACACGTTTTTCCTTTTGGTAAGCAAAAAACCGTCATAGCAAAACTCGGAATGGCTTGAGCAGTAGATTTCAACAAAATTCCCCTACTCTTCAAAGATAACTGGTTTTTCATCCAACCTTTCAACAATTGTTTAATTATTTCACAAAAGTGCTGAAGTACTCACTCCTATCATCACCTACCATTGCAGGTAAGCCCGGGTATATATCTGAAAGGGCTTGGGTGACAATATTTAATTGACGGCAAATCTCATCCCTACATTGCTCATTGATATTTGGGTTGAAGAATATACTTGACTTACCCTAACTCATCTTCCGTTCTGAGTTTTCACAACATGTATCCAACACCTGATGTAAGGAAGTTGGATTCAAACCATCTGCTCTCATGAGAATAAGAGATTCGTCGGCAAATAACAGGTGTGATATCGACGGAGCAATTCTGCACACTCTGATCCCATCAATGCCACCATTTTCTCCGTAGCACGGTAAATTAGAAAGACATTTGTCATCTCGTAGTTGTCGTCGTAGCTATTGCCGTCTCAAGAACGGCTTGCTAGCAATAGGTTGCATCCGCGGTAAATAGCCTTTGCAGCATCACCTGTACCCTGCAACAACGTTTCGTAGGCCATCCGCATGAGGTGGCACCGCTGCCACCCTTGCCAGCAGTCGATGTGTCCCTTCGCGGGGGCGACATATCTACTCACAACAGCAAGGAACCAAGCTTGTAGCGATGGGGGAGTCATGACATCAGGGGAGCATCTTGCAGCGGGTGGAGACATGCTCGAAATAATGGTGATCGGTAAGGGAGAGAGATGATGGAAAGAGGGGATCAACCGACACAAATTGAAATTTCACGTAGCAGAGGATTGGCGAGGTAGATTCAGAAAACATTAAACCAAATATGAAGATGCAAAAAAAGCACACACATGTGTCATTGTATTGTACTCCCTCTGTTCCCAAATGTAAGTCTTTTTAGAGATTCCAACAAGGGACTACATACGAAGCAAACTGAGTGAATCTACACTCTAAAATATGTCATACATATGTATGTTGTAGTTTATTTGAAATCTCTAAAAAGATTTATATTTAGAAATGAAGGGAGTATATGGATGAAGGTTGGCAATTGTTTGAGACGAAGTGCATGCATGCACATGCACAGGTGGCCTGGTACATCATCGCTCCATGTTCGTGTCACGTAGATTCCGAACCGTGCGCGGGTGCAATGTTCGGGGCGTGTCTCGCGAAGGAGTCCACCCATGCGCGCTCTTGCACGGTGGTTTGCCGCCATGCCGTGCCGCGTGGTGTGGCGGCACGCGCGGGCGGAAGCCATTCCCGCCACTGCGGTAGAAACGAGGTTGAATTGTTTTCTCCCGTTTGAAACTGAATTCTGTGAAAGCAAACAGAAAGAACATCTATCAACCGTGATAACCTATACGAAGTACAGCAGTGATCTGATCCCGACCGATCCATCCCCGCAGCCAGGCGGTGGTCTCAAAGCTGGCAACCCAACAAACGCAACGATTCCGTGCTTCTGCTGCCGTCATCGTCTCAGCGGGCGGACCAAGAATATGATCTTGTGCTTTTTTGACGGGAGGAGCTTCGAATCTGCGTGTACCGCTGCACGCACCACCCATGACACTGGCGCGCGGGCCACGGCTCCATTGGTCGTCCAGCGCGTGCACCCGCCTCCTGCGAACGAAACGACAAGACAAGCACGGAGCGATGTACCGCGGAGAACCTGGACCCACTGCCTGACACCCGTGGTGCGCAGAACGCGACGAAGCTTTTAAACCGCAAAAAGCAAAGGAAAGGGGGATGTGCGCGCGATCGCGCCATGGAGCCACCACGCATTTTTTTGCAATCCCGCGCACGCACGGCCGCTTCACGTTCGTTGATTTTGCAATCCTGCATTCTTCTCGTAGATTCACAGTACAAACCATTTTTTATGCAAAGCAGCTTACGATTTCTCACGGTGATTACCATCTCATCGTTTGTGGTTGATACATTTCAGACACGCCCAATTTGATGCATCTTCTTCCAAGGGAAAGTGTGAGTGTGTGCGTGCGCTCATAATCTTATCCCGGAAGCCATGCAGAGTCTAGGATCAAACAGTGCTGCTTTCCAACAGAAGCCTGTCTCCGCGTGGCCCCAGGAAGATTCCTCCCAACCACGCACGGGGCACCGCCTTCCCCTCGTGACAATGCATCAACCACACCGTGACACGTGAGGTCAAAGACCTCCGACCGTACCGATCAGCCAGCGAGTGTGTAACGGATTCTCCTCTGCTGGAGAGCCCCACACCTGGCGGGACCGCGGCGCGCGGCAGTAGGGGCTGACAGTTCCAGCAGGGCAAGTGGAAGGCAACGAACAGGAACCAAAGGGGACCAACCCCGCCCCCCACCAAACTCCTGTCTCTCCCCGTCTCCCGCATCGTGACTGGCATCCGGCTTGCGATCAGGTTGGGGGCACTGGTCGTGCAGCGCCAGGTTGGGCGGATTTCAAAACGGCGAGGAAGCCAGGCAGCCGGCCATGGTTCCGTTTGCGTGGTTCTTCCTGCCCACGGCGCCCCGGATGCGCCGGGAACCGCAAGACAAACCTGGGCATCCTCCGTCCGGGCTTGGTTCGGGCCAGGCTTTGCAAAAACCGACCTAAAAATCCCAAGCCCAACCCGGCCCGAACACATGAACAGTGTCTTTTTTATTAAAATGATCATTTTTGGGATACTTAAAATATGCATTATACCTATATTTATAATAAAATAGTGCCTTATGCCCTATTCAAGCTTATCTTCGGGCTTTCGGGCCGGGCTTCGGGCGAAAAAGTTGAGCCTGAGCCTGGCCCGGATGTTGGGCTTTTGGGTTAGTCTAACCATGCCATGGTCTGCTGCAAAGCTTTTAATGGGAGACCCCTAAAAGAAACTTCTAATGGGAGTAGTGGCGGGGGCACGAAAGCTATGAGAAAAGAACAGGTGGATGCCGAGACAAAGAAAGAAGGTGGATGACCAATGCAGTCCGCAGGCTAAGTGCTTCTTTTTGCAATTTGGTTCGTTGTGCTCATGGTTGGTGTGCACCGTAGGACGAAGGTGCCAAAAATATTTTCTTTTAATCTTTTGATTGACATATAAGTGTTGCCTTAATCCCATGGGCTGGGGTGTAGGGTGAAAGTCATGTCTAGCTTGGTCGGTGTCAGCGGTGACAGCGTCCGTGCGTGTCATCTCCCCTCCTTGAAGGCGTCGCTGATGATCAACAAAGTAGGTAATTGGCAACATAATGAGATTGTTGCGCATTGGGACCACGAGACAAGTGGGGCTTGGCTGTGTGCATCTTAACTATACAGAGACCAGATGTGTTCTCATTGTGTTTTGCATCTTCTTGATGCTTCGTTTTGAGCAAATAAAATCCATCTTTTGTCGAAAAAGGAGACAAGTGTTGCGTTTGTCATCCATTCGCAGGTCCAGACTTTGGTAAGATGTACCGATGCTTCTTTCCTACCAGATATGGGAAAATGCTGCGCATGGACGATGGGCAGGTATCACAGTGCCATGGTGTACTAAGCTAGTACTGAGTTTAATTTTTAGGAACCACCGGCCACATACACCTTGTATTGAAATGATCCAAAAATGAAAGTTGTTCAGCTCGACGAGCCAAAGACTTTTAATGCTGAAATTGTTTTCATTCAATGCCATCTTCAGTTTCAAATAACAATTGGTCTTAGCGCTGGATTATGCCAGGATGTTCTTTCTCGGATGAAGCGTTACTCAGTGCGCTAAAATTGAAGTGGTAGAGGTTGTTGTCATTTTGATTGGTCTAAATACACTATCAAAGATGTACATGTGTTATGTTATTCTGGAGATTGACTATTTGGTCTTATTCAATGACCTGAGGCAAACACCCCAAATAAAACCAGCTTGGTTGACGATCATATGTGACATTAGAAAGGTTTTTGAGTCTCTCTCCCCTCTCATTTCCTCATAAGTTCCGTCAATGATATGTGTCCATGTGGTTCATGTGGATACTTTCAACTGGTATTCCTGAGAAAAGTTTTGATGTACCTTCTATTCGTGCGCCAAATGTCACAACATCTTGGATTGCAATGGTTTGCCAATTTAAATACCCGATCTTCCTAATGTTTGTTTGTGCAATTTTTTTATCTATGTCCGCAAATTCTTTGAAGAAAATGGAAGCAAATTGCAGTTGAAAATAAATCCACATAATCTTTATGTTCCATTCTCCACTCAATATGTCTTTTTAAAAATTTGTTGTAGTCAGATAGAACATGTTAATTAGTTCACATAGTAGTTCAAAATTTTCAATTTTGGAACACAAGAAGTTCAATAAATTATTGTCCTTATTTATCTTATGAATTCTTGGGTTATCTATCTAGGGTCGTGGGAATAATTTCCAGTGTCTCTTCTTGACGGGTATGATATATGTTGTCTTCATAATCTTTATTTATCTTATGGATTCTATCTAGCATTGTGGGAATAATTTCCGATACCTCTTCTTGATAGTTATGATATATGCTATCTTCATAATATTTGTTCAACATTGCATTGCAGTTATGTATCCTTTACCTTGATGTTCCTGTCTCGGAGATAAATGTTATTCCAAATTCATCGTTTTCTCTTCATTGCCTAATCAGATCCTATTTACTTTACTAAGTCTGAATGTCATTATGATTATTGATAGAATATCTATTGCAGATTCAGATTCAAGGATCACTACCATCACAATTCATGATCCGTACAATTGCTAGTTTTTAGGCTCTGATATATACATCTATTATTGTCACGTGTCCTCTGTACATATTCTTTTCTAGCACTTATCGACAAGTTAATCGATGAAAATTGAAGCAAGCCAAGTATATATTATTAACATACCATTGCTTTCCTATTGTGCATACATCCAAGAAGCTTGCAGTTTAAGAAGTATTCCACAACGCTAATATATTGGCACACTACAACGTCTCTTATGTACACTATTTTATTCATGCTAATCTACGGTGATATCCTTCATATATTCACTGATTCACTTACGAACTAAGGTCTCGTTCACAATTACATATATAGGTGATGCTCAAACCGCTTCAAATAAATATTTAAGTGTGGATACAGACTTGCAAACATGACGTATCTCTGCCCCTGCCGACGCCTGTGGTCAGTGGGGATGAGTTGGAGACCGAGGTAGATGAAGCCCTTGGAGCAATAAAAGATGTGTTGTCGTTGAGGTCTACTTCCTTTTCTTCCCCTTCGAGGCAACGGCCAACACGCCCTTGCGCTCCTCCGTGCTGGAGTCTCCGGCCTTTGTCACATACCTTGACAACCACGACGACTGTCACTTCGGGGATAGATATAAGAAGAGATGGGGTGCGGCGATGGATTGAGGGAAGATAAGAGATGGGGCCGTGGTGTGCAGGAAGAACGGGAGATGGGGATCACTGGAGAGAAGGTGTCCCTCCAGATTTTGATCAAGCGAGGATCACAAACCGCTGGGTATTCGTAACAAAATAAATCGGTGGGAGTCGGACGAAGGAGTGCGGGATGAAGAAGCATATACGCGAAGGACCGACTGACGATCAGTTTTCGCTAAAACCATATGTGTGTGGGCATGGGGCATGCCAAAAATTGATCATGGGAATCGTGTGAGGGAGGTGTGACGAAGATGGAGCGAAATGCTAACTAGAGAAACGGGAACCTTACTCTTTTCTAGAAAGGAGAGAAGATCTTAATTGTCCCTAGATCATCACAAGAGAACAATTTTTTCTTTTGCGTCTGCATCTTTCTTTGTATAGTATATCAAGTTTATGTATATTTAAAGTTAGCCAAACTTTCTACATATCTGGTTGAGGCGTGCTTGGATGAACAAGAAGTTATGCTCAAGAAAGTTAAAGTTATTGTCCATAAACTATACATTTAATTATTGTTTGAACATTGTGATGAAATTTTATTGGGTCAATATCTTACTACAACTGTTTCATTGGATTAACAAACTTCCAGTACTTTCCGAGATTGAAACAATAGAGAAGTACCATTTAAGCATGTGGGGTATTTCTTATACATTTTGCCACTATTGTTTGTGAGAGTATATAAACATCCTACTTGAGTGGTAAAACCTCAATTTCTTCTTATCTCTTAATTTTCCTCCAAGAATATGTCTCATGAATCTTTACGGTTTAGCACACTAATATTCCGCGACAACGTGTGGTGTATTATCTACTTTATTTATGTTATCTGGAACAAAAATACTTCACATATTTTTATAATGCCTATTTTAGAATTACCGGAAACTTGTACTAACCATTTGTGAAAGATAATGGAAAAGGAAATGATTAGGTGCTGTTCAAGAAGTCCTCTCACCCCACTTATTGCTCAGAAGAAGTTAGAGACCAAGTCTCCCATGTTTTGGACTTGGAGTCGGACCGCGCATGCATACTTGACTTCAATGCTTACAACTTTTGCATCCGGACTCCAAATTGGGTGAATCATTTTTGGTAGAAAGCTTATCTTGTGTACTTTCCAACCAATTAGATTCACAATCAAAACTCTACCGAGTGTGGACATAAAGCAAAAACGGTGCAACACTACTGTAGAGTCCGATTCAAAACATATTGTGTTTCCTCTACTTGGGCCCATGGGTCTTGTACGACCTAGGGGTAGGTTTTGGCTAGCTTGGGACATGCTTCAACCTCCTTGGCCACCACCCCTTAGCACTATATAAGTTGTTCAATCTAGTAGCGTTTTCTTTGAGTGTTGTTTAGTTTAAAGTTGCCACTGCAACTTCGTGGCCATTACCACTTTCAAAACCTCATTTTTATCAACACTTCATACACATTCGCAATATTGATATTGGTTTATCATATTTTTTGCTTGATCTTTGATTGCTTGTAGGAATAAACTTTTGTGGTCAGGTTGATCATGTTTATGGCTCGTCAGTAACCTTCTGGAGATTGGTTTAACGATTGCTAAAGCACAACATCATTGCACATTTGTTGTCGGATCATATAAGTCGACTTGGGACACCATTGGCTCTATCAAGTGGTATCGGTTTTCAGATTGCTCGGTGAGAATTTTTAGTTATCCCTAGATTAGATTTATTTTCCAATATTAGAATTTCTAGTTTTCAGATTTATTTTAATAAAAAAATTCACAAGAATGTTAGATCTACTCATCCTTTGTTCAAGCCAGTTTTAGCCATTGCAACTTTCTTTTCAATGCATTGCATAGTTGAATTCTTGGTTGCATCGTCGTGTCGAGTTGCTCGCGTTAATATCTTGTTTCTTTAGAGTTTTGTGTCAGTTCACATTAGTCCTTCCATTGTCGACCATCACCATCCCCATCAATTTTAATCACGGCTCTGCCACCGCTTTCCACAAATCTCACTATTATACTTGAGGTTGCCTGCATCTTCGCTTGAGCCAGTTTGCACCTTATCTAGTTTTCTTTGGAAGGAAAAGGAAGAGAGAGAGGTCAAGAAGTGAGAGGAATTTTTTTGAAAAAAGAGAGTATGAAAAAAAAGACTAAACAAATTGGACCTATCTAGACTTAAAGCTTACACCGAATTCTAGTTGGAATATGTTTTGCGCAATATTCGATAAAACATGCATATCTCCCTCATACGAAGTCCGTTTTGGCTTCAGAACTACTCAAATTTAAGCTATCGACCAGCCGCATCTAAGAAATGTAAATAACATGTTCAATACTGGAACCTCAAAATTGGCTTCTAAATAAGACTTTCTGCCTTCCAGATTTCGCGAGCACAATTTATCACAGTTTTTCAGGCCGCTTCTCAATTATTTGACTCCTTATCCTAAATTCGAATTGAGTGATTCATTTTGCATTGGAAAGCTTAAGTCAATAGAGTTCTTGAGAAAAAAATGTCAAAAAAATGGCACAAACGTTTCGAGCGGAAAGTTGTAGATAGAGTTTTTGGCTTAGTATCGTCATTGAGCATTTATTCAACATTGCATATTTGAATTGATTATTGCTAATATTTTTCTATAGTATATTCAAGGCTTACAAGCTTCTCATAGTTATACACAGTGTTACGTACGTTCACCTCACAATTTCTTTACTCAATCTTTAAAGAGACTGTTGGTTGCTGGTCACCACTTGCTGCATGGTAAAAATTTGTAAGACATTGCTATTTGCTATACTCCGAGTGTTTTACCACCACATCCTTGTAGGTCATAAGAACATTCTTCTCGGATTTTGTTTCTTTTTTCCTACTAATTATGACAGGTTTTAGAGTTATAAGTTCTTAGATGACGAGCACATCTCCAGCGCCACAAGAGGTGCAACCACACAAAAAAAGCATATTGGCAGTTTATCTCTTTACCGTCTTTTGAGGATAGATATAATCCTACTATTCATTTGTTTGGGAATTTCAAGTAGAACCATTTTTTTACTAGCCAAAATTTTTTTGAACATGAAAAAAAGTACGAGCTGCCACTCAAGAATTTACTGCTTTTGCTTCCATTTGGTGGAGTTTGTATTGTAAGGATAACAACGAGAATCAACCAACAACTTAAAAAGATTTGAAAATTGTACCAAGACATAATTTGTTTCCTTCTTATTATCATCCTGAATATCTTCATAAATTGCAGTGGTTAGAACAAGGTATTCACATTGTTAACGTTTGCTACCAAGAGCTAAAATCTAATATGCATCATCGTGGCATACAAGAATACGAGGATGATAAAAATAATTTTTTTCCCGTGGTTTGAACAATGACATTTGTGCAAGATTTTAGTATATTCCTCATTGTATTTCTAGTATGTCTGTTCATTCTTATACCTTTGTGAGACAAATACAGGAAGAGACATTGGGGGACTACGACAACTACTATTTCAGTTCATGCTCACCACCGCCAGTTGTTCCTCCATCGTTGCACCTGTTAGAGCGGCTACACCTCATATTGTAAGCGCAAAATCGCCTTAAGTCTATGGTATATCGCCATCGTCAGTACCTACTCCATTTGGGCCGTTGCTACAAGGTAATCACAAAGGTATTGATGACATAACTCCTCATCGGATGACGACTACCAAATTTAGTTAAATATATAATGTGTTGAGTTACCCACTAATTTGATCACACAACCTACTTTAGAGGAAATATGTTGCTAATTTGAATTTATCATGTGCTCAAACGACTGAAATCACATCAATTTGTGTGAACCCGTTGGAATAACTATTGATCAAAAAGAACCATGTGAATTTTCCACTAAATCTGATTTGGCTCACATACAATTGATTAGATGGGATGACATGTTATCTAAAACTTTGCATGCTAGTTCTTTGTATTATGTGGTGTTGAATCTACCCATACATCTGTCACATGCAAGAAATAAAATAACCGAAATCACATGTTCGAAAATATTGCAATGTTGTTCTGCCCCTAATTTTGATATGAAGAAAAAACACCATAGGCTGACTAACCCTAGCAATGTACAACAACAAAGCGCAATAGAACACACCAGCCGACTAGAACCCATGACGATGAGCAGCCAGGTAAGCAAAGGCCCTGCATGTCCGACAAAAGCTAGATGTGCAAAAGCCATTCACGTCCAGGAGGCATACCTCCTCCACATCTAGGAACGCAAATGAAAGTGCGTTATATCGACTAGAGGGGGGGGGGTGAATAGGAGATTTTTATGAAAGTCTTCAAAACATGGGAGTTTTGAAGACAAACGATAGAAATGAACCTATAACCATGCATCGGAAGGTAGACTACCCTAGACAAGCCATAGTCAAGTATTCAATGAAGTGAAAGCACAAAGACTAACAGCAGCTAGGCAGTATGGATCAGGATGGAAGATAATATGAAACCAATCTAAACAAACAGTCACACAGTGAAGACAAATGGACAATGCAAATAGGAAATGACTTCACAAGGACCAACTGTAAATAAAGAGATGGGAAGGATAGAACCAGTGAGCTTGGTGAAGAAAAAGAATTGGTAGACCAGTTCCAACTGCTGTGACAGTTGTACGTCTGGTTAGGGCGGCTAGGTATTTAAACCTGAGGACACACAGTCCCGGACACCCAGTCCTGAACACGCAGCTCAGGACACTCAGTCCTCACCGTATTCCCCTTGAGCTAAGGTCACACATACCTCGCCCAATCACTCTGGTAAGTCTTCAAGGTAGACTTCCAAACCTTCACAGACTTCGTTCACTGCCGATCCATAATGACTCTTGGATGCTCAGAACGCAACGCCTAACCGGCTGGAGGATTCACAGTCCTCAAGTGTAATAAGTCTTCAGATCACACAGACAGGAAGACTTAAGTGATGCCTAACACTCTTTGGCTCTGGGTGTTTAGGGCTTTATCCTCGCAAGGAATTCTCTCTCAAAGGCTTCAAGGTGGGTTGCTCTCAAACGACAAAAGCCGTACTCTAACTCTGAGCAGCCAACCATTTATGGTTGTAGGGGGTGGGCTATTTATAGCCACTGGGCAACCCGACCTGGTTTGTCCGAAATGACCCTTTGTCACTAAGGAACTGACACGTGTTCCAACAGTCAGATTTCAAACACACACGACAACTTTACTTGGACTACAAGCAAAGCTGACTTATCCAATTCTGGACAAGATTTGCTCTTATAGTCTTCACTCGAAGACATAGGATTTTGGTTAAGCATCACTTCAGTCATTCTGACTGGTTCTCTTGGACCCCACTTAATAGTACGGTGGTTCCTATGACTCAACAAAGAAAAACACAGAACGACAAAACTTCTAAGTCTTCGCGCTCCATAGTCTTCACGCGATGTCTTCTCTTATCATAATCTTCAATGTGAATGTCTTCACATACCACCTCTGACTTCAATGTCTTCATACATTTTTAGGGGTCATCTCTGGTAGAAAAACCGAATCAATGAGGGACTTCTACCTGTGTTATCCTGCAATTCTCACAAACACATTAGTTCCTCAACTAGGTTTGTCGTCAATACTCCACAACCAACTAGGGGTGGCACTAGATGCACTTACAGCAAAGCACTTGCGCGCCTCGGCAGGCGAAGCCCCTCCACGTCTGAGCAGAGATGCCCCCACCGTGTCTAGGCAGGAAAATGCTGAAATGAATAATGGTGACCAGTGCGCCTGGGCTAACTTGGCACATGCAAACGCTGATAGCCCCACTCGGGGCAACGATGGAACTGCGAATGCAGACGCGACCAAAAGCCCCATGACGATGGCCTTGGAGGATGCACACGGTCAGCCTGTCATGGACCTTTGACGAAATCTGTTGGGTGCACGCCATTTGGATAGATCGGACGGTGCAAAGAGCTTGAAGGAGCTAGCCATTAAAGGCTAGCGCCAAACGGACGGTGTGAAGGCTCCCAGGAGGAACCGCCTGGTGCGAGCATGACAACCCGCCGGCGCTGAGGACGCCGACAGGCGGATTCAGCCTACCCATCGTAGACAAGCGGGCATGCGAGAGGGAACACGTGAGTGCGACTAACCACCACATGACGGTGACCCCAAGCGCTTTAGTGGTCCACTTGTCATGGACCCCTGAGGCGGGTCGCGATGGTGTGCGCTGTCGGGGTGGATCAAACGACACAGAGAGCCCAAGGTAGGCCCGTTGGCACGCCATCACGAACGGACGACACGGAGGACACTCTCGCCCGCAAAGGTCCCAGGAGGTGGGTACTCGAGCATCCTTTGTAGGAGTACTTGTGCGCATTTGAGTTGTGACGAAAGATGGTGTATGCTTATTGATTATATCAGCTTGATACTACATTATGAGTTTATAATAATGTTTGTAAAAAAGAGAGTTTGTAATAACGTTCATGTATTAAAAAAATAGAGGAAGCTATTCCATATGATTTGGTTAGTGGTTAGAGAATAAAGGGGCAATTACATACATAAGCCACTTGCATAGAGAATTACATAAGAACATGCAAATATTGTAGCATCTCTTTCTTGGTTTGAAATGCAAAAGTAACAATTCAATAAATAAAACATTTTTTTAATAAATATAAAACAAGCAACAGTAAGGCTGTAAGGGGCGAAGATAACTCTAAGTTTTTTAAGGGATATAACTCAATAAATTTTTTTGAAACTATATAACCCAACAAGTTTTTTTTAGGGGTATATAACTCAACAAGTTTTTTTTCGAGTGGTATATAATTCAACAAGTAAAGCGAACAAATGGCCCGCTTTGACCATAGGCCCAGCACTCAGGGGATACGGCCCAGCCCAGAACTCAGCTCGTTATAAGGGCACGCGCATCCATCGCTTCGCTCCACAAGCCACTTCTCTCCCGAAGGTGCTTTCTTTCCGCCATATCTCCAACAGTCCAAGCTCGTTAGGTTTTCCCATGGCGCGGGTGCCCGTAGACGTGTTGGTAGGGTTTTTTCTGCGTCAGCTACAGCAGAGATCCAAGGCTTTGGGTTATGCATGGTTGGAGAGGAAGGTCAAGGAGGCACTCACGGACGCGTTCATCCGAACGCTGGCGCCCGCCCCGCCGGAAGGCCATGGCAGGGGGACGGGCATCGCTGCAGCAAGCTTCGCAGTCGGATCTGCCGCGCAGGCCATGGGGCTGCCTCTCCCTTCCGTGGGCGTTCATGTCGGAGCGGAGGGGGTGAGCTTCCTGCTGCCTGGAGGGCCGGTGGGCCTAGCACTCCGCTCCGATGTGGCCACCAGCGCCGCCACGGACGGGTCCCGCGCGGTCGCCGGCGTGGTCGGTGCCGCCCTCAACACCGCCGAACCCAGCGTCATCGTCAGCGAGGCGCTCGGCGCGTCTCTCCTCGCCGCCACCGCGGCCGGGTCCAGCATGGTCGCCGGCGCGGTCGCTTCCTCCGTCAACACCGCCGACCCCAGCGTCACCGTCAGCGAAGCGTTCGGCGCGTCTCTCCTCACCGGCACCGCGGCCGGGTCCAGCATGGTCGCCGGCGCGGTCGCTTCCTCCGTCAACACCGCCGACCCCAGCGTCACCGTCAGCGAAGCGTTCGGCGCGTCTCTCCTCACCGGCACCGCGGCCGGGTCCAGAATTGTCGCCGCGTCCGTCGAGACCGCGCCCCCGGCCGCCACCCTCACCGAGGCCATCGGCGCCGCGCTGGGCACTGCCGCCTCCGTCGAGACCGCGCTCCCGGCCTCCACCCTCACCGATGCCGTCAGGGGGGCGCTGGGCACTGCTTCCTCCGTCCAGATCGCCCCCTCGAACGCTGCACTCATCGAAGCCGTGGGCGCCGAGGACCTGACTCGCGCCGTCAAGATCGTCGGCAACACCATCACTCGCGTCGGCGTTGAAGGAATCACCGGCCAGGAGACCGCCGCCACCGATGTTGTCGAGAACACAGCATCGGACTCATCCGTCCTCAAGTCCATGGTGATCGTCGTCGGAGTTCTACTCATCCTGGGCGGCGGCGGGTACTACCTGTTCGGGCGCGGCAAGGGACCGACGGGACCGAGGGGACCGAAGAAGGGAAGCCCCGACGGCGGGAAGGGGGGCAACGGCAAGCGCAAGCCCAAGCCCAAGAAGTAAGCATGATCGCACCGCCGGAAGATTCTACCAAGTTACGTACTACAGTATTATCTTATTTCGCTGCATTTCATTTCTACCTCTGTGATCTTAGTAAGTTATCTGATCTACCCCAACTAAGATGATGTGCGGGCGTATATATATGCCATGTTTTGCAGTTCATGAGAATCCTACTCGAATTCAGGGGAGTAGCGCTTTTATGTAATGTTTTGCGGTTTGCAAGAACTCTGGTAGTTTCAAGTTGTTATGAACTTATGATGCGACTGAGAAGCTTAATTATTATGTTCAATCCAGCATGAATGTTGTGGTGGGTTTAGTACAGTTGTCCTCGCCGCCGGCAGACTTGAGGTCGGCGGCGCCATCTCGCTGTTGCTTGTTTGTGTGATCTGGCGCGAAGAGGCAGGCAGCCCATCGCCCTGTGCCGAGAACTCGAGATATACAATCTCCAAAGAGTTTTTGCAGCTTTTTTGCGAACTGCTACTACTACCAAAAAGTTGTAGTTACTAGGGGACAAAGGGCGTATCGCTTGCCGCGACTGTGTCTGCCGCTGTTCTTGGCAGCGGTGGGATATTCTGCGGGAATTCACCGTCTTTCTTTCGCTTTATTTCTGGGATTAGAGTCAAAAGCTCCAGGCCTGGTAAAGAAGAAAGCAGTAGTCCAGCTTTTCCAGGACTGCGCAACGCTACAGAGCCAGGAATCTCCCAGCAACGCATGCATGCATGGGTTTTATTGCTTCGTGTTACCAAAAAGTATTGAATGTTTCTACACATAATTGCACTGGCACATTCGCTCGACGATGGACGAACGTGTAGACATCTCCATTGCATCTCTGTTTGTTTTACACACACCTCCGTTCCTACGCTATGGGCACCCGCCGCAGCGGCCGATCACGCCCGCCGCCCGCGCTCAGGGCATGCACATGGGAGAGGAGCGACGCTCGCCGCCCTACCTAGACGCAACGAGCACACAAGTGCACTAAGAGCATCTACAGCCCCGTAAAAAAAATCATGTATAGCCGGACCTCTCAAACACGTCTCAAACGCTTGGGCAGACGATCCGATCACTGACCCGTCATAAAAAACTGATTTAACTGGAGCTCTCAAACCGCGGACAAATGTCCATGCTGACCGGCACCCCTCTTATCGAGCCCAAATGTAGGGCGTATATGAGGCGGCCTGGGCGTGCCCGGAAGTATCCACCACGGCAGTCCCGACCGACCGCTGGCCTATCCCGGCCCCACAAAATCCCCCACCGGAGCAAACCCTAGCACACTTCTGTCACACCCTCGATGCGACTATATCTCCCACGTGTCGAGGCACGACTTAGAGGCATAATCGCATTGAAGGCATATGTCGCAAGTCAGGCAATCTTCACAACATCCCATGTATTATAGATAATAAAAACGGAGATAATATAGTTGGCTTACACTCGCCACGTCAATCAAGTACATAAATAACATTACATCATCCAAACACTCATGGCCCGACTACGGCGTCAAAATAAAAGATAACCCAACATGTGACACGGTTTCGATCACCCCCAACAGGGCACCACTACTGATCATCAGGGAAAGACACATAGTATCGTTGAGAGTCCTCGTCGAACTCCCACTTGAGCTCGAGCGCGTCACCTGGGGCGGAATCATCAGGTCCTGCATCTGGTTTGGAAGTAATCTGTGAGCCACAGGGACTCAGCAATCTCGCACCCTCGCGATCAAGACTATTTAAGCTTAGTAGGCAAGGCAAGGTAAATATATGGAGCTGCAGCAAGCGACTAGCATATATGGTGGCTATCCTGTTCGCAAAAGAGAGCGAGAAGAGGAGGCAAAGCGCGAACAAATAACTAGAGAGCAACCTGCGCAAACATTACTCCAACACCGTGTCCACTTCCCGGACTCCGCCGAGAAGAGACCATCACGGTAACTCACACTGTTGATTCATTTTAATTAAGTTAAGGTTCAAGTTATCTACAACCGGACATTAACAAATTCCCATCTGCCCATAACCGCGGGCATGGCTTTCGAAAGTTCAAATCCCTGCAGGGGAGTCCCAACTTAGCCCATGACAAGCTCTCACGGTCAACGAAGGAATAGACCTCCTCCCGAGACGTTCCGATCAGACTCGGTACCTCGGTTCTTCAAGACACTTCGACAGGTTAAAACAAGACCAGCAACACCGCCCGAATGTGCCGACAAATCCCGATAGGAGCTGCACATATCTCTTTCTCAGGGCACACTCAGATTGTCTTAGGTACGGGTAGGCCAGCCCAGAGTTGCCCCTGGTGGCCACCGGCAGCTGACAGGTGGACCAACACTTAGAGGAGCACTGGCCCGGGGGGGGGGGGTTAAAATAAGACGACCCTCGGGCTCCGGAAACCCAAGGGAAAAGAGGCTAGGTGGCAAATGGTAAAACCAAGGTTGGGCATTGCTGGAAAAGCTTTAATCAAGGCGAACTATCAAGGGGTTCCCATTATAACCCAACCGCGTAAGGAACGCAAAATCCGGGAACATAACACCGATATGACGGTAACTAAGGCGACAAGAGTCGAACAAAACACTAGGCGAGAGGCCGAGCCTTCCACCCTTTACCAAGTATATAGATGCATTAATATAACATGGCAATATAATGATATCCCAACAAGTAAATATTGTTTCAACAAGGAACGGTCTCCAATCTTCACCTGCAACTAGCAACGCTATAAGAGGGGCTGAGCAAAGCGGTAACATAGCCAATCAACGGTTTGCTAGGACATGGTGGGTTAGAGGTTTGACATGGCAATTTGGGAGGCTTGAAAGCAAGTGGTAGGCATCGTAGCATTGGCATAGCAAAAGAGCGAGCATCTAGCATAGCAAAGATAGTAGTGATTTCGAGGGTATGATCATCTTGCCTGCAAAGTTGTCAGAGTTGACTGGATCCTCGAAAGCAAACTCAACGGGCTCCTCGTTAGTGAACTCGTCTCCCGGCTCTACCCAAACAAGACAAACAAACAAACGGAACACAATCAATCACGTGCAAAGCTCAAACAATATGATGCAAAGATGGTATGCTATGCGGGATGCAATGCGGGATGCATATGCAAGATTTGACAAGGGATGCATGAACCTGGCCTCAACTTGGAAATCTAAGTGTGCCACTGGAAAGATGAGATGAAATCGCTTGAAAACGATATAAAGAACGCCGGAATCGGAGTTACGGTTTGGAAATGGCAAGCGATTCAAATATGACCACGGTCTGCGATTTACATCAAGTAGCCATCTAAATGCAATGAGATGAACATGCTACAACACTCAAACATGACAGAAAAATACATGGCAGGGATGCATTCAAGATGCTTAACAAAAGTCTAGCACTGAGCTACGGCCAAATCATCCATTAACAGGTTCAAACAAGCATGGCAAAAATGCATATGGTAAACAGATTTCAGACTTAGTGAAATTAACACTTGTCTGAAATCTCAGATCAGGTAGCACTCTTTGGAGCAACAAAACTACATGCTACAGGACCTGAACATGGCAAAGTAAAACATGGCATGGAGCTACTCAAAAAGCTTAACAAAAGTCTCTTAGTGACCTTGAGCCAAAAGGGATCAGAAAACATATTAGCAAGCATGTGAACATAGCAGAAGCATAATCAGTTTTCAGACTTAGTGAAAACTGGCACATGCTGAAACATATCTCAAGTAGGCATGTTTACGAGCTCGATGCACTCACTACGGAGCAAGTTATGAAAAGCTAAGCATACATCCATCAAAAATACACAAAATTCAAGCTAGACATGGCAAGAACAAGACATAGCATGCACGGATCAACTACAACATCATCGGCAAAATTGCTAACAAGTAGACAATCTGCCCGGAATCACGAAGTAGCAAAAGTAGAGCTCGATTGACATCAAGCTAGGGTGTTCCATAATTGCAAACAAAGACATGGATGGATAGAGCACTACAAGATTAATAAAACACCCTTACTGATCATCCTCAAAAGAGGCACGGATCACTAGGAAACAACATGAACATATGGCAACATGAGATAAACAGGTCAAGGACTTAGTGGAAATGCTAAGTCCCTGAAAACAGAATTACCAAGAGCCTCACTTTGCACTCTTGTACTAGGCACCACACCCATCACAAAAATACATGGGTTGCACCTCTGGAAAGATGGCAAAACCCTTAACAAAACATATGTAGAGCACTCGGGCATATCATGCACACAATAATCATGGCAAAAATGACAAATATCTAAATGGAGCAGCAGATCTCATAATTATCTCAAGTAGCACTCTTCCAACAGCATTTCAGGCATCAAGATGAACTCAAATGAAAATGATGCAATGGAATGAAATGATGTACTCTCTGAGACGAACATTTTGATATGCTATATGCCCAAAACGGAGTTACGGATGAGGAGTTACGATGCCATAAACAGGAGCATATGGATCTGGGAAAACGGGGACTTAGGAAAAAATATATCCTCTGAAAACAGATCTAGGGTTTTGCACGGAAACCGAGGTGGCGGCGGATCTGAGCTCGCCGGAGCTGTAGACGCCGGAGGGGGGTCACCGGAGTGGCGTGGAAGCCGAGGGGGGTCGCCGGACGGCGGCGGGTGGCGCGGCGCCGGACTTGGCGGCGCCGGCAAGAGGCGAGGTGGCGGCGCGGCGTCTCGCGGCACCGGCCGGCGAGGTCGCTGGAGCGGTGGCTGAGGTGGCCCGGCGACGAGGTGGTAGCCGGTGCGGGTCGGCGCCGGAGACGGGTGGAGGCGGCGGCGCGGCGAGGGGCGTCGAGGAGGAGAAGGGCGCGGGGCGGCGATGTGTCTGATTTAGGCGGCGGACATGTCCGTCGGCGGCGGGGCGATTTTAGGGTTTCGGGGGAGAAGGAGATCCGGATTTCGGGGGTTCTATTTATAGCCATAGAGGAAGCTAGGAGAGTCCAAATGAGGTGCGGTTTTCGGCCACGCGATCATGATCGAACGCTCTAGAAGATGGAGAAGGTTTAGGTGGGTTTTGGGCCAAATTGGAAGGGTGTTGGGCTGCAACGCGCACGAGGCCTTTTTGGTCCCTCGGTTAACCGTTGGAGTATCAAACAAAGTCCAAATGGTACGAAACTTGACAGGCGGTCTACCGGTAGTAAACCAAGGCCGCTTGGCAAGTCTCGGTCCAATCCGGAAATGTTTAATCCCCACACACGAAAGAAAGGTAGAAATGACCACCGGAGGAGAACGAAGCGCCGGAATGCAAAACGGACAACGGGGAAAATGCTCGAATGCATGAGATGAACACGTATGCAAATGCAATGCACATGATGACATGATATGAGATGCATGACAACGATAACAACACACGGAGAAAAAGACCCAAACCCGAGAAAATAAAATAACTTAAGGCTGGAAACGACAAGAGTTGGATTACAAATTGGGTAAGTCATATCCGGGGTGTTACAACTTCACTCCGTTCCGCTTCGCTCCTCGACGTTCCCCTGTCCCCATAGCGCCGACGAGCATGTCCAACACCGGCAGCCACTCCGACGACAGCTAGGAAGACGAGGATGAGCTGGTGCTCCGTATCCCGCTCGAACGCTCGTAGATCGATACGGGCGGTAGCTCCGGGTCCGGTGCGACGCCACCTCTCGCCCATCGTCGTGCCCGGTACGAGGCATGCCCAATCTGCTTCGCCCGCCCGACGGCTTGCACCCCCTTCGACCGCTGCTCCGCGTGGAGTAGGCCATCCAATGTTTTCCACATACATCTCGCCCTAATTTTTTTCTAAAGCCAGCACATTCAAATAGCCGCATATATAGATAGTCTACAATAGTTCAAATGGTCAAATGGAGTGGTAGTTCTACTTAAATAAGTTCAAATATTACACTCAAACGTTGTTGTCCCTTTTAACCACCCACAGATGCTTAATCAAATCTTCCTTCAGTTGATCATGAGTTTCTCGATGTCAGGTTTGTTGATGCCTTTGAACAAACTCTTCAAATGTGTCCGGTTTCTGATCAGGAAGTTAGATAGGATCACCAATGTTCTCAAGTTCAAGACTTGCGGCAGCATCGTCACCCTCATCCTCAAAGATCATGTTGTGCATGATCACACAACAAGTCATCACCTCCCACAAGGTCTCCGTGTCCCATTATTTAGCTGGTCCACGGACAACTGCAAAACGTGCCTATAGAACTTCAAGTGCCCTCTCAACGTCCTTTCTAATTGCTTCTTGTCTTTGGGCAAATTAAGTCTTTTTCTGGCCAACTGGGTTAGAGATGGTGTTGCAAAGGTAGGACACAGAGGATAGATACCGTCAACCAGATAGTAACCCATGTTGTACTCATGCCCATTGACAATATAGTGGCAAGGAGGAATTTTTCCTTCAGTCAGCCTCACAAACAATGGTGATCGTTGCAGCACATTGATGTCATTGTGAGACCCGGGCATGCCAGAAAAACATGCCAAATCCAAAGATCATGGGATGCAACAGCTTCAAGAATGATAGTGGGCTTCTTAACATGGCCCTGATATTGCCCTTGTAGAGCTTTTGGGCAGTTCTTCCATTTTCAATGCATGCAGGGATCCGAGAAAACCTGGCCATCCTCTTACTTCTGAGATTGCCAAGAGTCTCTCGGTGTCTGTGACATTTGGTTGTCTCAGATATTGAGGTCCAAACACCGAGACCATGACAGTTGTAAATCTGCCCATGGCATCTCCGTGTGTGCTCTCTCACAACCGTAGGTACTCGTCCTGTGAATCAGCGACTGTGCCATATGCAAGCATCCATAGTGCGCCTGTGCACTTCTGGTCACCAGAGAATCCAATCCTTCCCACGACGTCCATCTTCAACATGAAGTAGTCATCAAAGGACCGGGCCCCATGGTAGAGTCGACCGAAGACATTTTTCTACATCCGAAACCGATTGCGAAAATTGACAGTGAAGAGGGCATTGGGGGCAAAGTAATCAGACATCAGCGTCAAATGGCCAGCCGCCCCGTTGCTTGAGCACTCCATGCCCCTTGATCAATCCCTTGAAATTGAGAACATGCTCTTCCGCACGCTCCACGTCTACAACATCGCCATCTCATTCGTGTAGTCCCTCCTCATCGAATGAGCCGTGTGACGACTCAACATAGTGCTCGTATATATCTAAATCCATTGCTTCAAAGAAGAAGGGCCAAAAAAAAATTAGCACGAATATTTCACCGAACAGTTGCCCGGCATGGTGAGTACCGTAGGAGCTGGTAGTACTAGCGTGGCGGTCGAAGGAGAGGTGTCGAACGACGGCGGAGAACAAGCGGTTTGGTTCCCAAGTGTACCGCTGAAGGTGGCGGACTCGTCGAGTACCGACAGGGGTGCGCTGGGGCGGCCTGGGTGAGGGAGAGGCTGCGAAGGAAGAGAGAAAAAAAGGAAGGAGAGAAAATGAGAGGATGGAGGCACGGGATCCGAGAAGGGTTTTGATGGGACTTTGGATAGGCCGGGGCTGTCGGAGTCTTATGTGTCTACTATCCGGTCTCCCGCAATCCCCCTCCCCCCGTTTGTCTCGGCTTTGCCGAAATGTACTCCCGGATAGGTCAGCTGATGGATACAAATCCACGTTGAAAGCCATAACATGTCTGGACCGTGCGGCTTGGATGTATGCAGGCAGTTTGAAGGTCCACTCCGCTTTGGAGAGGCCCTAAAAAATGTAGCTTTGAACCGAAGCACAACAGGTCCAGTACGCGCATGAGCTTCCTCCTCGGCCAAGCGCAACAACAGTGGCCTATGATCAGATATGTGGTGCTCCGCATGCTCAACTCGCCCGAGGGAATATATCGTTTCAGAGTTCATTTGAACTTAGCCTTTCTTTTTGTTTTTGGGCTTTTTTTTAGGAAGTTGCTTTTGGGCTTGTTTAGTTTGCTAAAAATCTGGGTATTATTAATAAGTACAAAAATAACCCTAACACAGGGTGAAAAAAAATGCTCGTACACGGCGTTCAGATTTGTGCTTTCGAGTCCGTCATTTTCTTGATGACACGGCCGTGGTTCAGTTCTGTCGTTGGAAAGAAAAAAAAGAGTCTGACATACGTTCTAAACAAAAGCACTGCTTCCCTGCCGCTCCTGCATTGCATGGATTCCCTGGCTGCCTCAAATGCGCGCGGCTGTTTAGGCCAACTCCACCGCACGACTTCAAACGGACGTCCGTTCGTCTAGAATCTGTTCGTTTGAGGTGGCAATGGGTGACAAAACAAACATGCATGTCCGGGTATAGTTAGAGGCGTCCAACGCACCAACCAATTCCAAACTGTCGTCTCGGCTGCGCGCCTCACCCACCCGCGAGCTCGCGCTCTGACTCCGCCCGTTCCCCGCCGTGGCATGCCAGCCGGCGCGCGCCCTGCCTCCACGCCACGCCCGCGCCGCGGCCCCTGCCCCCGCTCGTCGCTCTCGCCGCCAGGCCGCGCCTCGCCTCCTTGCCCCGGCCGCTCGAGCCCGCCTCGCGCGCGTCCCACCCTGCCGCCGTCGCCCCGCATGCGCGCTCGCTCGCCCTGGCCGTCGCCGCGCGCGAGCTCGCCGTCCCCGCCCGCGCGCTTGCCACCGCCTCCGCCTGCGCTCGCCGTCCCTGCCCGCGCGCTCGGCCCGGCCGCCGCCGTGCGCGCTCGCCCTGGCGCCGTCGCGCGCGCTCGCCGTCCCTGCCCGCTCGCTTGCCCCCGCCCCCGCCCGCGCTCGCCGCCCTCGCCGATCGCGCGCTCGCCGTCCCCGCCCGTGCACTTGCCACCGCCTCCGCCCGCGCTCGCAGTCCCTGCCCGCGCGCTCGCCTCGGCCGCCGCCGCGCGCGCTCGCCCTGGCGCCGCGGCGCGCGCTCGCCGCCCCCGCCCGCGTGCTTGCCCCCGCCCCCGCCCGCGCTCGCCGCCCTCGCCGCGCGCGCTCGCCGTCCCCGCCCGCGCACTTGCCACCGCCTCCGCCGGCGCTCGCCGTCCCTGCCCGCGCGCTCGCCACGGCCGCCGCCGCGCGCGCTCGCCCTGGTGCCGCCGCGCGCGCTCGCCGCCCCCGCCCGCGCGCTTGCCCCCGCCCCTGCCCGCGCGCTTGCCCCCGCCCCCGCCCGCGCTCGCCGCCCTTGCCGCGCGCGCTCGCCGTCCCTGCCCACGCGCTTGCCACCGCCTCCGCCCGCGCTCGCCGTCCCTGCCCGCGCGCTCGCCCCGGCCGCCGCCGCTCGCGCTCGCCCTGGCGCCGCCGCGCGCGGTCGCCCTCCCCGCCCGCGCGCTTGCCCACGCCCCCGCCCGCGCTCGCCGCCCTCGCCGCGCCCGCTCGCCATCCCCGCCCGCGCGCTTGCCACCGCCTCCGCCCGCGCTCGCCGTCCCTGCCCGCGCGCTCGCCCTGGCCGCCGCCGCGCGCGCTCGCCCTGGCGCCGCCGCGCGCGCTCGCCGTCCCCGCCCGCGCGCTTGCCCCCGCCCCCGCCCGCGCTCGCCGCCCTTGCCGCGCGCGCTCGCCGTCCCTGCCCGCGCGCTTGCCACCGCCTCCGCCCGCGCTCGCCGTCCCTGCCCGCGCGCTCGCCCCGGCCGCCGCCGCTCGCGCTCGCCCTGGCGCCACCGCGCGCGCTCGCCATCCCCGCCCGCGCGCTTGCCCACGCCCCCGCCCGCGCTCGCCGCCCTCGCCGCGCCCGCTCGCCATCCCCGCCCGCGCGCTTGCCACCGCCTCCGCCCGCGCTCGCCGTCCCTGCCCGCGCGCTCGCCCCGGCCGCCGCCGCGCGTGCTCGCTCTGGCGCCGCCGCGCGCGCTCGCCGTCCCCGCCCGCGCGCTTGCCCACGCCCCTGTTGGAAATATGCCCTAGAGGCAATAATAAAAGTATTATTATATTTCATTGTTCATGATAATTGTCTTTTATTCATGCTATAACTGTATTATCCGGAAATCGTAATACACGTGTGAATACTTAGACCACACTATGTCCCTGGTAAGCCTCTAGTTGACCAGCTCGTTGTGATCAACAGATAGTCATGGTTTCCTGACTATGGACATTGGATGTCGTTGATAACGGGATCACATCATTAGGAGAATGATGTGATGGACAAGACCCAATCCTAAGCATAGCATAAAAGATCGTGTAGTTCGTTTTGCTAGAGCTTTGCAAGTGTCAAGTATCTCTTCCTTCGACCATGAGATCGTGTAACTCCCGGATATCGTAAGAGTGCCTTGGGTGTATCAAACGTCACAACGTAACTGGGTGACTATAAAGGTGCATTACAGGTATCTCCGAAAGTAGCTGTTGGGTTGACACGGATCGAGACTGGGATTTGTCACTCCGTATGACGGAGAGGTATCTCTGGGCCCACTCGGTAATGCATCATCATATTGAGCTCAATGTGACCAAGGTGTTGGACACGGGATCATGCATTACGGTACGAGTAAAGTGACTTGCCGGTAATGAGACTGAACAAGGTATTGGGATACCGACGATCGAGTCTCGGGCAAGTAACGTACCGATTGACAAAGGGAATTGCATACAGGGTTTGATCGAATCCTCGACATAGTGGTTCATCCGATGACAACATCGAGGAGCATGTGGGAGCCATCATGGGTATCCAGATCCCGCTGATGGTTATTGACTGAGAGCGTCTCGGTCATGTCTGCATGTCTCCCAAACCCGAAGGGTCTACACACTTAAGGTTCGATGACGCTAGGGTTATGAAGATATGTATATGCAGAAACCCGAATGTTGTTCGGAGTCCCGGATGAGATCCCGGACGTCACGAGGAGTTCCGGAATGGTCCGGAGGTAAAGAATTATATATAGGAAGTGCTATTTCGGGCATCGGGACAAGTTTCGAGGTTATCGGTATTGTA
The DNA here is from genome assembly GCF_018294505.1 of Triticum aestivum. Lineage (NCBI taxonomy): Eukaryota > Viridiplantae > Streptophyta > Magnoliopsida > Poales > Poaceae > Triticum > Triticum aestivum. The sequence goes on along the minus strand of NC_057806.1, from coordinate 69,833,286 downwards.
CCGGGACCACCGGAAGGGTCCCGGGGGTCCACCGGGTGGGGCCACCTGTCCCGGGGGGCCACATGGGCTGTAGGGGGTGCGCCTTGGCCATCATGGGCCAAGGGCACCAGCCCCTATAGGCCCATGCGCCTAGGGTTTCCCCCTAGGAGGAGTCCTAGTGGTGGAAGGCACCCCTAGGTGCCTTGGGGGGGAGGGAAACCTCCCCTAGGCCGCCGCCCCCCCTAGTAGATCTCATCTACTAGGGCCGGCGCCCCCCCTTGGCACCCCTATATATAGTGGGGGAGAGGAGGGACTTCATACACCAGCCCCTGGCTCCTCCTCCTCCCCCCGTTACGTCTCTTCCTCGTAGTCTCGGCGAAGCCCTGCTGCTGTGACGCCCTGCATCCACCACCATGCCGTCGTGCTGCTGGATCTTCATCAACCTCTCCTTCCCCCTTGCTGGATCAAGAAGGAGGAGACGTCTCCCGTCCCGTACGTGTGTTGAACGCGGAGGTGCCGTCCGTTCGGCGCTGGTCATCGGTGATTTGGATCACGTCGAGTACGACTACATCATCACCTTGCAAGCTTCCGCACGCGATCTACAAGTGGTATGTAGATGCAAACTCTCTCCCTAGACTCGTTGCTTAGATGAACTATAGATGGATCTTGGTGAAACCGTAGGAAAATTTTTAATTTTCTGCAACGTTCCCCAACAGTGGCATCATGAGCTAGGTCTATGCGCAGTTCTCTTTGCACGAGTAGAACACAACTTTGTTGTGGGCGTGGATTTTGTCATCTTACTTGCCTCTACTAGTCTTTTCTTGCTCAACGGTATTGTGGGATGAAGCGGCCCGGACCAACCTTACACGCACGCTTGCGTGAGACCGGTTCCACCGACTGACATGCACAAGTTGCATAAGGTGGCTGGCGGGTGTCTGTCTCTCCCACCTTAGTTGGAGCGGAATCGATGAACAGGGCCCTTATGAAGGGTAAATAGAAGTTGACAAAATCACGTTGTGGTGATTCATAGGTAAGAAAACGTTCTTGCTAGAACCCAATTGCAGCCACGTAAAAGATGCAACAACAATTAGAGGACGTCTAACTTGTTTTTGCAGCGATTGATCATGTGATATGATATGGCCAGAAGTTGTGATGAATGATGAATTGTGATGTATGAGATCATGTTCTTTGTAATAGGATTCACGACTTGCATGTCGATGAGTATGACAACCGGCAGGAGCCATAGGAGTTGTCATTATTTTTTGTATGACCTGCGTGTCATTGAATAACGTCATGTAAACTACTTTACTTTATTGCTAAACGTTAGTCATAGAAGTAGAAGTAGTCGTTGGCGTGACAACTTCATGAAGACACGATGATGGAGATCATGATGATGGAGATCATGGTGTCAAGCCGGTGACAAGATGATCATGGAGCCCCAAAGATGAAGATCAATGGAGCTATATGATATTGGCCATATCATGTCACAACTATATAATTGCATGTGATGTTTATTATGTATTATGCATCTTGTTTACTTAGGACGACGGTAGTAAATAAGATGATCCCTTATAAAATTTCAAGAAGTGTTCTCCCCTAACTGTGCACCGTTGCTACAGTTCGTTGTTTCTAAGCACCACGTGATGATCGGGTGTGATGGATTCTTACGTTCACATACAACGGGTGTAAGACAGTTTTACACAGCGAAAACACTTAGGGTTAACTTGACGAGCCTAGCATGTGCAGACATGGCCTCGGAACACGGAGACCGAAAGGTCGAACACGAGTCGTATGGAAGATACGATCAACATGAAAATGTTCACCGACAATGACTAGTCCATCTCACGTGATGATCGGACACGGCCTAGTCGACTCGGATCATGTAACACTTAGATGACTAGAGGGATGTCTAATCTAACTGGGAGTTCATAATTTGATTAGAACTTTATTATCATGAACTTAGTCTAAAACCTTTGCAAATATGCCTTGTAGATCAATGGCCAACGCTAATATCAACATGAACTTCAACGCGTTCCTAGAGAAAACAAAGCTGAAAGATGATGGCAGCAACTATACGGACTGGGTCCGGAACCTGAGGATCATCCTCATAGCTGCCAGGAAACAATATGTCCTAGAAGGACCGCTAGGTGACGCTCCCGTCCCAGAGAACCAAGACATTATGAATGCTTGGCAGTCTCGCGCTGATGATTACTCCCTCGTTCAGTGCGGCATGCTTTACAGCTTAGAACCGGGGCTCCAAAAGCGTTTTGAGCATCACGGAGCATATGAGATGTTCGAAGAGCTGAAACTAGTTTTCCAAGCTCATGCCCGGGTCGAGAGATATGATGTCTCCGACAAGTTCTACAGTTGTAAGATGGAGGAAAGCAGTTCTGTCAGTGAGCACATCCTGAAGATGTCTGGGTTGCACAACCGTATGACCCAGCTGAACATTAACCTCCCAGATGAGGCGGTCATTGACAGAATCCTCCAGTCGCTCCCACCAAGCTACAAGAGCTTTGTGATGAACTACAACATGCAGGGAATGGAAAAGACCATTCCTGAAGTGTTCTCGATGCTGAAGTCAGCAGAGGCTGAAATCAAGAAAGAACATCAAGTGTTGATGGTCAATAAGACCACTAAGTTCAAGAAGGGCAAGGGTAAGAAGAACTTCAAGAAAGACGGCAAAGATGTTGCCGCACCTGGTAAGCCAGTTACCGGGAAGAAGTCAAAGAATGGACCCAAGCCTGAGACTGAGTGCTTTTATTGCAAGGGGAAGGGTCACTGGAAGCGGAACTGCCCCAAATACTTAGCGGATAAGAAGGCCGGCAACACCAAAGGTATATTTGATATACATGTGATTGATGTGTACCTTACCAGTAATCGTAGTAACTCCTGGGTATTTGATACCGGTGCCGTTGCTCATATTTGTAACTCACAGCAGGAGCTGCGGAATAAACGGAGACTGGCAAAGGACGAGTTGACGATGCGCGTCGGGAATGGTTCCAGAGTCGATGTGATCGCCGTCGGCACGCTGCCTCTACATTTACCTACGGGATTAGTTTTGAACCTTAATAATTGTTATTTAGTGCCAAGTTTGAGCATGAACATTGTATCAGGATCTCGTTTAATACGAGATGGCTACTCATTTAAGTCTGAGAATAATGGTTGTTCGATTTATATGAGAGATATGTTTTATGGTCATGCTCCGATGGTCAATGGTTTATTCTTAATGAATCTCGAGCGTAATATTACACATGTTCATAGTGTAGATACCAAAAGATTTAAAGTTGATAACGATAGTCCCACATACTTGTGGCACTGCCGCCTTGGTCACATTGGTGTCAAGCGCATGAAGAAGCTCCATGCCGATGGACTTTTAGAGTCTCTTGATTATGAATCGTTTGACACGTGCGAACCATGCCTCTTGGGCAAAATGACCAAGACTCCGTTCTCCGGAACAATGGAGCGAGCAACCAACTTGTTGGAAATCATACATACCGATGTGTGCGGTCCAATGAGCGTTGAGGCTCGCGGAGGATATCGTTATGTTCTCACTCTCACAGATGACTTGAGTAGATATGGGTATGTCTACTTAATGAAACACAAGTCTGAGACCTTTGAAAAGTTCAAGGAATTTCAGAATGAGGTGGAGAATCAACGTGACCGAAAGATAAAATTCTTACGATCAGATCGTGGAGGAGAATACTTAAGTCACGAATTTGGTACACACTTAAAGAAATGTGGAATCGTTTCACAGCTCACGCCGCCTGGAACACCTCAGCGAAACGGTGTGTCCGAATGTCGTAATCGCACTCTATTGGATATGGTGCGGTCTATGATGTCTCTTACCGATTTACCGCTTTCCTTTTGGGGCTATGCTTTAGAGACTGCCGCATTCACTTTAAATAGGGCTCCGTTGAAATCCGTTGAGACGACACCGTATGAATTATGGTTTGGAAAGAAACCTAAGCTGTCGTTTCTAAAAGTTTGGGGATGCGATGCTTATGTCAAGAAACTTCAACCTGAAAAGCTCGAACCCAAGTCGGAAAAATGCGTATTCATAGGATACCCTAAGGAAACTGTAGGGTATACCTTCTACTTAAGATCCAAAGGCAAGATCTTTGTTGCCAAGAACGGATGCTTTCTGGAAAAAGAGTTTCTCTCGAAAGAAGTAAGTGGGAGGAAAGTAGAACTCGATGAAGTACTACCTCTTGAGCGGGATAGTGATGCAGCACAGGAAACCGTTCCTGTGATGCCCACACCAACTGAAGAGGAAAACCATGATAATGATCAAGGTACTTCGGATCAAGTTACTGCTGAACTTCGTAGGTCCACAAGGACACGTTCCGCACCAGAGTGGTACGGCAACCCTGTCCTGGAAATCATGTTGTTAGACAACAATGAACCTTCGAACTATGAAGAAGCAATGGCGGGCCCGGATTCCAACAAATGGCTTGAAGCCATGAAATCCGAGATAGAATCCATGTATGAAAACAAAGTATGGACTTTGACAGACTTGCCCGATGATCGGCGAGCGATAGAAAACAAATGGATCTTTAAGAAGAAGACGGACGCGGATGGCAATGTTACCATCTATAAAGCTCGACTTGTCGCTAAGGGTTATCGACAGGTTCAAGGGATTGACTACGACGAGACATTCTCTCCCGTAGCGAAGCTAAAGTCCGTCCGAATCATGTTAGCAATTGCCGCATACTATGATTATGAGATATGGCAGATGGACGTCAAAACAGCATTCCTTAACGGGCATCTTAAGGAAGAACTGTATATGATGCAGCCGGAAGGTTTTGTCGATCCTCGGAACGCTAACAAAGTATGCAAGCTCCAGCGATCCATTTATGGACTGGTGCAAACATCTCGGAGTTGGAACATTCTCTTTGATGAGATGATCAAAGCGTTTGGGTTTATGCAGACTTATGGAGAAGCCTGCGTTTACAAGAAAGTGAGTGGGAGCTCTGTAGCATTTCTCATATTATATGTAGATGACATACTCCTGATGGGAAATAATATAGAATTTCTGGACAGCATTAAGGCCTACTTGAATAAGTGTTTTTCAATGAAGGACCTTGGAGAAGCTGCTTATATATTAGGCATCAAGATCTATAGAGATAGATCGAGACGCCTCATAGGTCTTTCACAAAGCACATACCTTGATAAGATTTTGAAGAGATTCAGAATGGATCAGTCCAAGAAGGGGTTCTTGCCTATGTTACAAGGTATGAGACTGAGCTCAGCTCAGTCACCTATGCTTCAGCCATAGGATCTATTATGTATGCCATGCTGTGTACCAGACCTGATGTAAACCTTGCCGTAAGTTTGGTAGCGAGATACCAAAGTAATCCCGGCAAGGAACACTGGACAGCGGTCAAGAATATCCTGAAGTACCTGAAAAGGACAAAGGACATGTTTCTCGTTTATGGAGGAGACGAAGAGCTCGTCGTAAAGGGTTACGTCGACGCTAGCTTCGACTCAGATCTGGATGACTCTAAGTCACAAACCGGATACGTGTATATGTTGAATGGTGGAGCAGTAAGCTGGTGCAGCTGCAAGCAGAGCGTCGTGGCGGGATCTACGTGTGAAGCGGAGTACATGGCAGCCTCGGAGGCAGCACATGAAGCGATTTGGGTGAAGGAGTTCATCACCGACCTAGGAGTCATACCCAATGCGTCGGGGCCGATCAAACTCTTCTGTGACAACACTGGAGCTATTGCCCTCGCAAAGGAGCCCAGGTTTCACAAGAAGACCAGGCACATCAAGCGTCGTTTCAACTCCATCCGTGAAAATGTTCAAGATGGAGACATAGAGATTTGCAAAGTGCACACGGATCTGAATGTCGCAGATCCGCTGACTAAACCTCTCTCGCGTGCAAAACATGATCAACACCAGAACTCTATGGGTGTTCGTTTCATCACAATGTAACTAGATTGGTGACTCTAGTGCAAGTGGGAGACTGTTGGAAATATGCCCTAGAGGCAATAATAAAAGTATTATTATATTTCATTGTTCATGATAATTGTCTTTTATTCATGCTATAACTGTATTATCCGGAAATCGTAATACACGTGTGAATACTTAGACCACACTATGTCCCTGGTAAGCCTCTAGTTGACCAGCTCGTTGTGATCAACAGATAGTCATGGTTTCCTGACTATGGACATTGGATGTCGTTGATAACGGGATCACATCATTAGGAGAATGATGTGATGGACAAGACCCAATCCTAAGCATAGCATAAAAGATCGTGTAGTTCGTTTTGCTAGAGCTTTGCAAGTGTCAAGTATCTCTTCCTTCGACCATGAGATCGTGTAACTCCCGGATACCGTAAGAGTGCCTTGGGTGTATCAAACGTCACAACGTAACTGGGTGACTATAAAGGTGCATTACAGGTATCTCCGAAAGTAGCTGTTGGGTTGACACGGATCGAGACTGGGATTTGTCACTCCGTATGACGGAGAGGTATCTCTGGGCCCACTCGGTAATGCATCATCATATTGAGCTCAATGTGACAAAGGTGTTGGACACGGGATCATGCATTACGGTACGAGTAAAGTGACTTGCCGGTAACGAGACTGAACAAGGTATTGGGATACCGACGATCGAGTCTCGGGCAAGTAACGTACCGATTGACAAAGGGAATTGCATACAGGGTTTGATCGAATCCTCGACATAGTGGTTCATCCGATGACAACATCGAGGAGCATGTGGGAGCCATCATGGGTATCCAGATCCCGCTGATGGTTATTGACTGAGAGCGTCTCGGTCATGTCTGCATGTCTCCCGAACCCGTAGGGTCTACACACTTAAGGTTCGGTGACGCTAGGGTTATGAAGATATGTATATGCAGAAACCTGAATGTTGTTCGGAGTCCCGGATGAGATCCCGGACGTCACGAGGAGTTCCGGAATGGTCCGGAGGTAAAGAATTATATATAGGAAGTGCTATTTCGGGCATCGGGACAAGTTTCGGGGTTATCGGTATTGTACCGGGACCACCGGAAGGGTCCCGGGGGTCCACCGGGTGGGGCCACCTGTCCCGGGGGGCCACATGGGCTGTAGGGGGTGCGCCTTGGCCATCATGGGCCAAGGGCACCAGCCCCTATAGGCCCATGCGCCTAGGGTTTCCCCCTAGGAGGAGTCCTAGTGGTGGAAGGCACCCCTAGGTGCCTTGGGGGGGAGGGAAACCTCCCCTAGGCCGCCGCCCCCCCTAGTAGATCTCATCTACTAGGGCCGGCGCCCCCCCTTGGCACCCCTATATATAGTGGGGGAGAGGAGGGACTTCATACACCAGCCCCTGGCGCCTCCTCCTCCCCCCGTTACGTCTCTCCCTCGTAGTCTCGGCGAAGCCCTGCTGCTGTGACGCCCTGCATCCACCACCACGCCGTCGTGCTGCTGGATCTTCATCAACCTCTCCTTCCCCCTTGCTGGATCAAGAAGGAGGAGACGTCTCCCGTCCCGTACGTGTGTTGAACGCGGAGGTGCCGTCCGTTCGGCGCTGGTCATCGGTGATTTGGATCACGTCGAGTATGACTACATCATCACCTTGCAAGCTTCCGCACGCGATCTACAAGTGGTATGTAGATGCAAACTCTCTCCCTAGACTCGTTGCTTAGATGAACTCATAGATGGATCTTGGTGAAACCGTAGGAAAAATTTTAATTTTCTGCAACGTTCCCCAACAGCCCCCGCCCGCCCCCGCCGCGCGCGCGCTCGCCCCCGCCCGCCGCGCTCGTCCTCGCCCGGCCGCGCTCACCCCTGCCCGCGCGCTCGCCCGCGCCTGCAGCCGCGCGAGCTCGCCGCCCTCCCTCGCAGCCGCCAGCCCGCCCCGCCTCGCCTCTCCACACCCGCAGCCGTGCCCCGTCGCCCGTCGACGCGCCGCCGCGCTCGCGCATGATGCCTCCTGGGCGCACGCCCCCAGCTCGCAGCCGTGCCGCACGCCGCCCCCAGCTCGCAGCCACGCTCGCGCACGACGCCTCCTGGGCGCACGCCCCCAGCACGCAGCCGCGCCGCACCCCGCTCTCCCGCACCCGCGCTCGCCCACGGCTGCAGCACAGTGGTGTGCACCGGCATGGGGAGGAGGAAAAGATGGAGAGAGAGGATGGTAGGTGGGCATGGTTGGCCACATGAGTGAAGAGGAGAGAGGATGACAGGCGGGCCAGGGTCACATGCACAAGGGACACTGCCGGACGAGGACGACCCAGAAAGCGTCCGCTTGTGTCCGCTTTGAACGCAAACCCAGCTCAAATTTGTGTCCAGGATGGGGTGAGACGGACCAGAAACGGACGTTTTTTACGGATAGGGTTGCGCGTTGGGTCGTCTCATTTATCCGTTTAACCCCAAACGAACAGACCCGGACATTTTGGGGTCGCGCAGTCAAGATGGCCTTATATACTTTAGCAAAAGCGAGCAATGCCAAGTGCACCTTTCTCCCCATATTTTTTCTTGTTTCATTCAAAATCGCTTGTAAGAAAACAAAATGCTGCCATGCAAGCCCCGGCGCCTCTGCCATGCATGCCCTCAACCACCACTGAGCTGAGCCTGTTTTTTACTTTACCGGAGGAAAGGAGGGCACAAAGGCATGTGCACAGCTCGGAACAGGAGTAGAGCGAGAAGGGTTGATTCTGGAGTCTTCTATCCTCAGACTGGAGGGGCCCACATGCAGACACATACTAGGCAGGGGCAGAAAGAAACCACCATGCTTTGGATACGCGTCCAGTCCAAACTGCACTGCGTCTGCGCTGATACGGCCTGGGTAAAAGCCACTGCACTGTTGCTTCCCTGCCGCTCCTGCACCCTGCCCGCCTGAACCGCTCGCGGCTAGCTGTTTACTCTAGCAAAACAAGACGCAGAGGGAAGTGCACCGATGATTGACAAGTACACTAGTGTTCCTTGCAATTCCAAGTGCCCGATTCCAAATGATTTGTTGTGACTAAACGCAAAAGATCAATACAATACAATCTATGTGAAGCAAGGATTTGAGGCTTGTGCATTGCCTTGATCCATGTTATTCTCATCTTTATTTCTGCCGACATTTCATCACCCAAAAGCGCGCAATAACCAGGAAGGAAAAAGAAAGAAAATTAAGACCCCGTCGGACTCGGATGGGAAGAAAGAAACATGCACCGTACGTGCTGCGGCCTGGCCTGGCCTGGGTACAAGCAAATAAACTCACAAACTACCTCTCCCATGTATGTTCTGCCATCGCCACTGTTTCACTTTGTCATAGGGCAGCCACAAAGGGATCTCTGGTCGGCTAAATTTTGTGTTTTGACCCTTTTTCGATACTTATTCAAGATTTGACCCGAGTTTGATTTTTTTTCAAGATCTGACCCTTTTGCTACCGCCAGAGTCCATGGCGGTAAGGTATAACTGCCTACCCGTCAAGGTCTCTGACGGTAGGGTTGCATGCTTACCGTAAAATTTTGCTAAGTATTGAACACAGTACGTGCTCGTGTCTATCGCCGAGCACCTTAACAGTAGGGTTGTACAGGCTACCACCGTTTTATTTGGCGGTAGGGATGTTTCCTATCGTCAAGGTCCCTGGCAGTAGACTGTTACACCCTACCGCCATGGACCCCGGCGGTAGCAAAAGGGTTAGATGTTGAATTTTTTTCAAACTAAAGTCAGATTTCGAATATATATCAGAAAATAGTCAAAACACGAAATTTTACCTCTCTGGTCCAAGTTGAAAAATGTTGCAGTGCTAGTACCATAATACGTATCTCGCCGATCCTTCGGGCCCACCCGTTGCCCTACAGGTTCACACGTATGCGCATGGCCATGGCGTGATCACTCCCTACCCTGTACTGACGGCAAATTTAATAGCATCAAACGACAATGACATACTGGTAAGATTACTCTAACAACGGACACGGTGCTAGTTCTATAGTATCCATTTATTTTATGGCAAGTTCATAGCTATCGTCTAATGTAACATCCCAAAATTCTAAATTTTGGAATGTTATAATAAATAGATAAATTTGATTGATTGTTTGATTGATTGTGTGAAATTGAGTGAAATTCGAAACCTTTTTGAAAGTTAAATGAGAGGGAATAAAAGGACTTTCCCAAACTTTCATTTTGCATTTATGATCTTCGTGAATTCAAATTCTTTTCAAATACAAAACCCTAGAGTGAAGATGACATGCCTTCTTCCATTTATTTAAATGACTAGGGGTGTTGAAAATATTTGAATTCCATTTGAAAAATATTTCCAATTCTGAAACTTTATGCAACTCAATGATTTTCATGAGAGGAGATAAAATGACTTCTTCAAATTATATGAAATATGAGTTGGGAGTTTCAAAGGATCAAATTCAAAGTCTTTTGGAATTATTTTTCAATTTGGAGTTATTTGGATTTTATTCAAATCATTTTTCTCCAAAAATAAAATACATGGAAAATAGGGTAACATGATTCCCTACAACAGAAAATTGGAGAGAAATAAATTTGATTTCATTTTTGTATTTTTAAAATGATTTTGTTGGATCTTATTAGAGCAGGAGCACTGTTGGAATTATTAGAATTTGTGTGTATTTTATTTAATGCTAGAAAAATGTTCATATCATAGAAAATCTTTTTCTGAAAATTATGATATATAATATGCCTATATAAAATTTTTATTTTATTTTTGTTATTCGATTTTCCTTATGTTTCTATTTAAAAAAACTGTACGTGCGACCCATATTTATTTATCACCTACATGCGCAGTAGGGGACCCGGTACCCGTACTCATGCGCAGTAGGAGCACTGTTGAAAACGTGAATGCCACCAAAGGGGACCCGGTACCTGTACTCAATTGAACCGGCCTCGGGGCCCCAGCCTGCATCGTCGATGTAGAGCTTGCCGCGACGACTCTTAGTCATCCGGCCTACAGCGTAGCCCTGGAGTCCTTCAAAGCGGCCCTCCAAGAACCGGAAACCATTGTGCGATAGCCCCACGGTGGGCGCCAACTGTCGTGGTTTTGTCACGGCAGATGTCCTAGAGAAATGACTTAGTCGTGGAGCCATCGCGACGGGTTAGCTTGAAGGGGTTAAAGCGGACACAGGGACGCAAGAGGGTTTATACTAGTTCGGCCCCTTCGATGAAGGTAAAAGCCTACGTCTAGTTGTGATGGAATTGATGGGGTTTCGATGACTAGGGAGCAAACAAGCTTCGCCTCTGTCTCGAGTTGTTGTCTGTTGTCCTTAAACTGCCGCCGGGTTGCCCCCTTATATACACGGGTGACACCCGTCGGTTCACAGTCCCAACACCGGTCGATATTCGTATCCGGGTTGGTCTATCCTTATTCCTAACTTACAATACAAGCTTATATACAACTTCCGGTTTACAGCTACAAGTCTTGAACCGGCTACGGGCCTTAGGCCCTCATCTGCCTTCTTGGGCTTTATCACTTCTGGAACTACTGATGAAGTTGACCCGGCCCAGATAGACCGGTTTACGCCCAGCAGTAATATCCTCTTCGGTCGCTACATCTAAGCTAGTGGGAGCACCGTAATTTGTCTCTTTGCATAGGCTGGCTGTTCGCGTGCCTCTAGTTTTTTCTTTAACAACAGTACAGACGCAAGCGCTCATACATACGTGCATACTCATCCCTATGAACGCACACACGTACACCCTATCCCTATAAGCACCTTTGATAGACTGAGCTGACATATCATATTGAGATTTACGAAATCATCATAGGCGCCTCGTCGTCGACGGAAACGTCTCCTCCCACTGAATGTGCATCACTAGAAATCCTGAAATAAATTCAGGAATAAATACGAGCACCAGGATTTGAACCCTGGTGGGCTCGGGATACCATAGTCCCTCTAACCATCCAACCACAAGTTGGTTCGCACGTGACACACATACATAGAACGTTGAGATGTGCATGAAAAAATCATTCTATTTTTTTGTCATTTCAAAATGTTTTCTCCGATGGCATGGCAGTAGAATATGCTCACATATGAGAAAATGAATTTTGCGACCTTCTAGACTTGACAACAAAAGGATTGGTACAGTCGCTTGTTCCACATCCGTGAGCCTTGGTTGTTGTTCTTTTCGTTTTTGTGCATGCATGTTTGGAGCGTCTATAGCCGGTGCCCTGAACCCGCCTGAAACACTCCGGCGAACGATCCTGTCGCTAACTGATAAAAGATGGGCCTTTTAAACGCCCGGACTAACTAGCAACCCTCATATCTAGTTCAAATGTAGGATGAATATGAAGGCACCCGAGCGCGTCCCTCACGTCGAACTCGATAGCCTTATCCCAACACAAATTACATCGAATCCACACCTGGACCTACCAGATCCAGTTGCCCTCTCCTCTCTTCTTCCACCTTGTGACAAACGTCCACCACCACCCTTGCTCCACAGCCGTTCCAAGCCTCTGGATCGCGAGCACCGGCACAACTGTCCGTTGTCCCGTGTGTTGGGGAACGTAGTAATTTCAAAAAAATTCCGACGCACACGCAAGATCATGGTGATGCATAGCAACGAGAGGGGAGAGTGTTGTCTACGTACCCTCGTAGACCGGAAGCGGAAGCGTTAGCACAACGCGGTTGATGTAATCGTACGTCTTCACGGCTCGACCGATCAAGCATCGAAACTACGGCACCTCCGAGTTCTAGCACACGTTCAGCTCGAAGACGATCCCCGGACTCCGATCCAGCAAAGTGTCGGGGAAGAGTTCCGTCAGCACGACGGCATGGTGACGGTCTTGATATTCTACCGTCGAAGGGCTTCGCCTAAGCACCGCTACAATATTATCGAGGATTATGGTGGAGGGGGGCACCGCACACGGCTAAGAGAACGATCACGAAAATCAACTTGTGTGTCTAGAGGTGCCCCCTGCCCCCGTATATAAAGGAGCAAGGGGGAGGCCGGCCGGTCCTTGGGGCGCACCAAGGAGGGGGGAGTCCTCCTCCTAGTAGGAGTAGGACTCCCCTTTCCTAGTCCAACTAGGAAGAGAGAAGGGGGAAGGAAAGAGAGGGAGAGGGAGAGGGAAAGAGGGGCCGCGCCCCCCTCCCCTAGTCCAATTCGGACTCCTCATGGGAGGGGGCGCGCCAGCTCCTGGGCTGTTGCCCTCTCTCTCCCCTCAGGCCCACTAAGGCCCAATACTTCCTCGGGGGGTTCCGGTAACCCTTCCGGCACTCCGGTTTTCTCCGAAATCACCCGAAACACTTCCGGTGTCTGAATATAGCCGTCCAATATATCGATCTTTATGTCTTGACCATTTCGAGACTCCTCGTCCTGTCCGTGATCATATCCGAGACTCCGAACAACCTTCGGTACATCAAAATATATAAACTCATAATGAAACTGTCATCGTAACTTTAAGCGTGCGGACCCTACGGGTTCGAGAACAATGTAGACATGACCAAGACACATCTCTGGTCAATAAGCAATAGCGGAACCTGGATGCTCATATTGGCTCCTACATATTCTACGAAGATTTTTATCGGTCAGACCGCACAACAACATACGTTGTTCCCTTTGTTATCGGTATGTTACTTGCCCGAGATTTGATCGTTGGTATCTCAATACCTAGTTCAATCTCGTTATCGGCAAGTCTCTTTACTCGTTCCGTAATACATCATCTCGCAACTAACTCATTAGTTGCATTGCTTGCAAGGCTTAAGTGATGTGCATTACCGAGAGGGCCCAGAGATACCTCTCCGACAATCGGAGTGACAAATCCTAATCTCGAAATACGCCAACCCAACAAGTACCTTCGGAGACACCTGTAGAGCACCTTTATAATCACCCAGTTACGTTGTGACGTTTGATAGCACACAAAGTGTTCCTCCGGTAAACGGGAGTTGCATAATCTCATAGTCATAGGAACATGTATAAGTTATGAAGAAAGCAATAGCAACAAACTAAACGGTCAAGTGCTAAGCTAATGGAATGGGTCTCAATCACATCATTCTCCTAATGATGTGATGCCGTTAATCAAATGACAACTCATGTCTATGGCTAGGAAACATAACCATCTTCGATCAACGAGCTAGTCAAGTAGAGGCATACTAGTGACACTCTGTTTGTCTATGTATTCACACATGTATTATGTTTCCGGTTAATACAATTCTAGAATGAATAATAAACATTTATCATGAAATAAGGAAATAAACAATAACTTTATTATTGCCTCTAGGGCATATTTCCTTCGGTCTCCCACTTGCACTAGAGTCAATAATCTAGTTCACATCGCCATGTGATTTAACATCAATAGTTCACATTACCATGTGATTAACACCCATAGTTCACATCGTCATGTGACCAACACCCAAAGGGTTTACTAGAGTCAATAATCTAGTTCACATCGCTATGTGATTAACACCCAAAGAGTACTAAGGTGTGATCAGGTTTTTCTTGTGAGAGAAGTTTAGTCAACGGGTCTGCCATATTCAGATCTGTAAGTATTTTGCAAATTTCTATGTCAACAATGCTCTGCACGGAGCTACTCTAGCTAATTTCTCCCACTTTCAATATGTATCCAGATTGAGATTTAGAGTCATCTGGATCAGTGTCAAAACATGTATCGACGTAACCCTTTACGACGAACCTTTTGTCACCTCCATAATCGAGAAACATATCCTTATTCCACTAAGGATAATTTTGACCAATGTCCAGTGATCTACTCCTATATCACTATTGTACTCCCTTGCCAAACTCAGGGCAGGGTATACAATAGGTCTGGTACATAGCATGGCATACTTTATAGAACCTATGGCTGAGGCATAGGGAATGACTTTCATTCGCTCTCTATCTTCTGCCGTGGTCGGGTTTTGAGTCTTACTCAACTACACACCTTGTAACACAGGCAAGAACTCCTTTTTGACTGTTCCATTTTGAACTACTTCAAAATCTTGTCAAGGTATGTATTCATTGAAAAACTTATCAAGCGTCTTGATCTATCTCTATAGATCTTGATGCTCAATATGTAAGCAGCTTCACCGAGGTCTTTCTTTGAAAAACTCCTTTCAAACAGTCCTTTATGCTTTGTTGAATAATTCTACATTATCTCCGATCAACAATATGTCATTCACATATACATATCAGAAATGCTGTAGTGCTCCCACTCACTTTCTTGTAAATACAGGCTTCACCGCAAGTCTGTATAAAACTATATGTTTTGATCAACTTATCAAAGCGTATATTCCAACTCCGAGATGCTTGCACCAGTCCATAGATGGATCGCTGGAGCTTGCATATTTTGTTAGTACCTTTAGGATTGACAAAACCTTCTGGTTGCATCATATACAACTCTTCTTTAATAAATCCATTAAGGAATGCAGTTTTGTTTATCCATTTGCCAGATTTCATAAAATGCGGCAATTGCTAACATGATTCGGACAGACTTAAGCATAGATACGAGTGAGAAACTTCATCGTAGTCAACACCTCGAACTTGTCGAAAACCTTTTTGCGACAATTCTAGCTTTGTAGATAGTAACACTACTATCAACGTCCGTCTTCCTCTTGAAGATCCATTTAATCTCAATGGCTCGCCGATCAATGGGCAAGTCAATCAAAGTCCATACTTTGTTCACATACATGGATCTCATCTCAGATTTCATGGCCTCAAGCCATTTCGCGGAATCTGGGCTCATCATCGCTTCCTCATAGTTCGTAGGCTCGTCATGGTCAAGTAACATGACCTCCAGAACAGGATTATCGTACCACTCTGGTGTGGATCTCACTCTGATTTACCTACAAGGTTCGGTAGTAACTTGATCTGAAGTTACATGATCATCATCATTAGCTTCCTCACTAATTGGTGTAGTAGTCAGAGGAACAGATTTCTGTGATGAACTACTTTCCAATAAGGGAGCAGGTACAGTTACCTCATCAAGTTCTACTTTCCTCCCACTCACTTCTTTTGAGAGAAACTCCTTCTCTAGAAAGGATCCATTCTCAGCAATGAATATCTTGCCTTTGGATCTGTGATAGAAGGTGTACCCAACATTTTCTATTGGGTATCCTATGAAGATGCACTACTCCGATTTGGGTTTGAGCTTATCAGGTTGATTTTTTTCACATAAGCATTGCAACCTCAAACTTTAAGAAATGACAGCTTAGGTTTCTTGCCAAACCATAGTTCATACGGTGTCGTCTCAACGGATTTAGATGGTGCCCTATTTAATGTGAATGTAGCTGTCTCTAATGCATAACCCCAAAAAGATAGTGGTAAATCGGTAAGAGACATCATAGATCGCACTATATCTAATAAAGTACGGTTACGATGTTCGGACACACCATTACACTGTAATGGTGTTCCAGGTGGCGTGAGTAGTGAAACTATTTCACATTGTTTTAACTGAAGGCCAAACTCGTAACTCAAATATTTACTTCTGCGATCATATCGTAGAAACTTTTATTTTGTTACGATGATTCTCCACTTCACTCTGAAATTCTTTGAACTTTTCAAATGTTTCAGACTTGTGTTTCATCAAGTAGATATACTCATATCTGCTCAAATCATCTGTGAAGATCAGAAAATAATGATACCTGCCGCGAGCTTCAATATTCATCGGACCACATACATCAGTATGCATGATTTCCAACAAATCTGTTGCTTGCTCCATCGTTCCGGAGAACGGAGTCTTAGTCATCTTGCCCATGAGGCATGGTTCGCAAGCATCAACTGATTCATAATCAAGTGATTCCAAAAGCCCATCGGCATGGATTTTCTTCATGCGCTTTACACCAATATAACCTAACCGACAGTGTCACAAATAAGTTGCACTATCATTATTAATTTTGCACCTTTTGGTTTCAATATTATGAATATGTGTATCACTACGATCGAGATCCAATGAACCATTTTCATTGGGTGTGTAACCATATAAGGTTTTATTCATGTAAACAGAACAACAATTTATTCTCTTACTTAAATGAATAACCGTATTGCAAAAAACATGAACAAATCATATTCATGCTCAACGCAAACACCAAATAACACTTATTTAGGTTCAACACTAATCTCGAAAGTATAGGGAGTGTGCGATGATGATCATATCAATCTTGGAACCACTTCCAACACACATCATCACTTCACCCTTAACTAGTCTCTGTTCATTCTGCAACTCCTGTTTCGAGCTACTACTCTTAGCAACTGAACCAGTATCAAATACCGAGGGGTTGCTATAAACACTAGTAAAGTACACATCAATTACATGTATATCAAATATAGCATTGTTCACTTTGCCATCCTTCTTATCCGCTAAATACTTGGGGCAGTTCCGCTTTTAGTGACCAGTCCCTTTGCAGTAGAAGCACTCAGTCTCAGGCTTAGGTCCAGACTTGGGCTTCTTCACTTGAGCAGCAACTTGCTTTCCGTTCTTCTTGAAGTTCCGTTTCTTCCCTTTGCCCCTTTTGAAACTAGTGGTCTTTGTCAACCATCAACACTTGATGCTTTTCTTGATTTCTACCTTCGTTGATTTCAGCATCACGAAGAGCTTGGGAATTACTTTTGTCATCCCTTGCATATTATAGTTCATCACTAAGTTCTAGTAACTCGTTGATAGTGACTAGAGAACTTTGTCAATTACTCTCTTATCTGGAAGATTAACTCCCACTTGATTCAAGCAATTGTAGTATTCAGACAATCTGAGCACATCCTCACTGGTTGAGCTATTCTCCGCCATCTTGTAGGCAAAGTACTGTCAGAGGTCTCATACCTCTCAACACGGGCATGAGTATGAAATACCAATTTCAACTCTTGGAACATCTTATATGCTCCTTGGCGTTCAAAACATTTTTGAAGCCCCGATTCTAAGCCGTTAAGCATGGTGCACTTGTTGGGGAACGTAGTAATTTCAAAATTTTCCTACGCACATGCAAGATCATGGTGATGCATAGCAACGAGAGGGGAGAGTGTAATCTATGTACCCTCATAGACCGACATCGGAAGCGTTATGACAACGCGGTTGATGTAGTCGTACGTCTTCACGGCCCGACCGATCAAGCACCGAAACTACGGCACCTCCGAGTTCTAGCACACGTTCAGCTCGATGAAGATCCCCGGACTCCGATCTAGCAAAGTGTCGGGGAAGAGTTCCGTCAGCACGACGGCGTGGTGACGATCTTGATGTTCTACTATCGCAGGGCTTCGCCTAAGCACTACTACAATATTATCGAGGACTATGGTGGAGGGGAGCACCGCACACGGCTAAGAGAACGATCTTGAAGATCAACTTGTGTGTCTAGAGGTGCCCCCTGCCCCCGTATATAAAGGAGCAAGGGGGGGGTGCGGACGGCCCTAGGAGGAGGCGCGCAGGAGGAGTCCTACTCCTACCGGGAGTAGGACTCCCCCCTTTCCCTAGTTGGATTAGGACTTGGGGGGAAGGAGGAGAGGGAAGAAAGGAAAGGGGGGGCGCCACCCCCCTCCTTGTCCAATTCGGACTTGGGGGGGGGGGGGGGAGGGGCGCGCAGCAGCCCCTAGGCCTCCTCTCCTCTTCCTCCACTAGGCCCATTAAGGCCCATTAGATTACCGGGGGGGTTACGGTAACCTCCCGGTACTCTGGTAAAATGCCGATTTCACCCGGAACACTTCCGATGTCCAAACATAGGCTTCCAATATATCAATCTTTATGTCTCGACCATTTCGAGACTCCTCGTCATGTCCATGATCACATCTGGGACTCCGAACAAACTTCGGTACATCAACATATATAAACTCATAATGAAACTGTTATCGTAACGTTAAGCGTGCGGACCCTACGGGTTCGAGAACAATGTAGACATGACCGAGACATGTCTCCGGTCAATAACCAATAGCGGAACCTGGATGCTCTCATATTGGCTCCTACATATTCTACGAAGATCTTTATCGGTCAGACCGCATAACAACATACATTGTTCCCTTTGTCATCGGTATGCTACTTGCCCGAGATTCGATCGTCGGTATCTCAATACCTAGTTCAATCTCGTTACCGGCAAGTCTCTTTACTCGTTTCGTAATACATCATCTCACAACTAACTCATTAGTTGCAATGCTTGCAAGGCTTATGTTATGTGCATTACCGAGAGGGCCCAGAGATACCTCTCTGACAATCGGAGTGACAAATCCTAATCTCGAAATACGCCAACCCAACATGTACCTTTGGAGACACCTGTAGAGCTCCTTTATAATCACCCAGTTACGTTGTGACGTTTGGTAGCGCACAAAGTGTTCCTCCGGCAAACGGGAGTTGCATAATCTCATAGTCATAGGAACATGTATAAGTCATGAAGAAAGCAATAGCAACATACTAAACGATCGGGTGCTAAGCTGATTGGAATGGGTCATGTCAATCACATCATTCTCCTAATGATGTGATCCCGTTAATCAAATGACAACACATGTCTATGCTTAGGAAACATAACCATTTTTGATTAACGAGCTAGTCAAGTAGAGGCACACTAGTGACGTTTAGTTTGTCTATGTATTCACACAAGTATTATGTTTCTGGATAATACAATTCTAGCATGAATAATAAACATTTATCATGATATAAGGAAATAAATAATAACTTTATTATTGCCCCTAGGGCATATTTCCTTCAGTCTCCCACTTGCACTAGAGTCAATAATCTAGATTACACAGTAATGATTCTAACACCCATGGAGCTTTGGTGCGGATCATGTTTTGCTCGTGGAAGAGGCTTAGTCAATGGGTCTTGTCGTGGTTTTGTCACGGCAGATGTCCTAGAGAAAGGACTTAGTTGTGGAGCCATCGCGACGGGTTAGCTTGAAGGGGTTAAAGCGGACACAGGGACGCAAGAGAGTTTATACTAGTTCGGCCCCTTCGATGAAGGTAAAAGCCTACGTTTAGTTGTGATGGAATTGATGGGGTTTCGATGACTAGGGAGCAAACAAGCTTCGCCTCTGTCTCGAGTTGTTGTCTGTTGTCCTTAATCCGCCGCCGGGTCGTCCCCTTATATACACGGGTGACACCCATCGGTTCACAGAGTCCCTACACCGGTCGATATTCATATCCGGGTTGGTCTCTCCTTATTCCTAACTTACAATACAAGCTTATATACAACTTCCGGTTTACAGCTACAAGTCTTGAACCTGCTATGGGCCTTAGGCCCTCATCTGCCTTCTTGAGCTTTATCACTTCTGGAACTACTGATGAAGTTGACCCGGCCTAGATAGGCCGGTTTACGCCCAACAGTAATATCCTCAACATTAGCCCCAGATTGATTTGAACGGGTTCATGTCAATCCTTTAACAAAAACTTTATCTTCAACGTCTTCTCATAAATTGGTAAGCCGCCATGATGTCATCTTCTCTGATTATTGTAAACCGGAGTGACGTCACCTGTCATAACAAAGATATCCATTATGCTTCTTTGTTTCATATATCTGCGGAAATCGAGGCGACAGCTCCGTTTCATGGCCCCTTGATTGTCGCGCCTGACACATGTCTTTTTGCCTTATAAATAGGACCGAAGGGTCATTTCCTTTCTCTTTCCCTTCTTCCCCTTCTTCTTTGTCTTCCTCACATCGCCCGACTTCAGAGCTCTGCCGCCACCGTCGACCTCTGCCTCAACCTTGGCCACTGCATCAACCTGGGCGCACCAGAGCATCGCGGCAACCTTCCGCGTCTTTCGCAGCTCCGGTAAACCTTCTATCCTTTCCCCCGCAGATCTGTTTTAGGGTTTCATAGTTCTTCAGTATTCATTGTCTACCTCTTGCTCATGCGATAGATCTTTAGATGAATCCGCAAATCTTTATTCTGTGCAATGATAGTTGTTTGACCTTCGCCTTCACTTATGCATCTCAAAACCATATATCTATATGAACGTTTTGCTCATAGGTTCGGTACTGCTCCTTTTGAACCTCTAAGTATTTATCTCTTTTCTGAAATTGCTTCAGATCCAATGCTGTAAAGAAATCTTGTGAAACCTGTTTCTGCGTACTTGTCCATCCGCAATCTCAGCTTTTCAATGCTTAGATCAGGCGGTTTAACCTTATAGAAATTTTTTCCAAACCGGTATATGCCATTAGTCCCCTTGTTGAACCGCCAGATGTTGGTTGCTTCATCAAACTCCGGTTCAGATAGTTCTGTCTCCGGTTTAACAGTGCACATACCAACGTACCTTGATCAAATGCATTTTTGAACCGAGATCTTCTACCTTGTAGATTCCATCATGGCCAAGCAAGTATATGAGTGCAATTGGGTTCCTTCTCGCGTCACAGAGGCTCAACTGGACGATTTAGTCCTGATTGGCGCTTTAGGCAGCAAAGATACCATCCATTGGAGGGCTCCTGGCAAAGAATGCCCTCCCACACCTCGAGAAGGAGAGGTTGTTGTTTTCGTAGATCACTTAGCCCGGGGCTTTAAGCCGCCCGGTTCTAAATTTTACCGGGATGTTTTAGCCGATTTCCAACTCCATCCACAAGACACTGGCCCCAACTCTGTTACAAATATGTGTCACTTCCAAGTGCTCTGTGAGGTGTTCTTTCAAGAGGAGCCCACAGTGGAATTGTTCAGAGACCTTTTCCATCTAAACCGCCGTACTGAGTTTACTGATGGCTCTAATACGGAGTTGGGTGGCGTGGCGATTCAGAAAAGGAAAGAGGTCACATACCCTCACGCCAAGCTGCACAGCCACCCCAAAGAGTGGAATCAGACATGGTTCTACTGCAAAGACACCTCCCCTGCTGGTGAGAATCCCTTGCCTGGCTTTCGTCCGGAGCGGCTCAGCAATACACACCCTTTTCCTCAAAGATTGACTGCCCAGGAGAGAAGCAAATATGCTCCCCAACTGTCAAAGCTCAGAGCCTTTATGGCCAACGGTTTAACAGGGTTGATCTCGCTCGCTGTTGGATATCATGGAGCATACTGCCCCTTAGTCAGCGCTCCGGTTTGATGTGCGAGTATACTGACAGTGTTGATGACCCACTGCGACATTCAAAAATCCAGCTCTCCGATGAAGAAATCACAGAGGCTGTGAATAAGATGCTGAATGAACCGGAACACGTCTGCGCTAGAACCGGCCTGCTTCCCTTCTGTGCCACCAACAAACCGCCAGCTGTAAGACTTTGATTTTTCTCTTTGCTGAATCTGTTATTGATATGTCTGGTCATTGTTTAATATCAGTGTCTGTGTAATCAGGGCAATGATCCGTTTTGGAGCAAAAAACTGCCGCAGGAGAAACCAGAAAAACCAGACAAACCGGAAAGAGCAACTCGGCAAAAGACTAAAGCTGTGAAGAAGACTGCCCACAGGAAAAGAACCACGGCATCTTCTAATCCGGCCCCTGATGATGATGTGGATAATCCGGACCTTGAGGTAGAGCTTGACTCACTTGGTTTATTTTTCATGCGTCTTATTGATGATGATATTTGTCAGGATGATGCCGAAGCCAGCCACGCGGATGCTGTAGAGGTAATTATTCTCTCTTCCGATTCAGAACCTTTGCCTTCACAAAAAATCCGTCAGGCAAACCGGAAAGTTAAATTTTCTCATCCTCTTGCTTATTTGGATCCTAAATTTCTTATGAAGACCCAACAACACGAAGCTCGTCGCACAACCCAGCACAGCGGCCAGGTAGTTACCTCCGCCGGTTTACCGAACAGTCCGGTTCGGAAACGCCATTCAGAGGTCTCTAATTTGCTTGTCAGTGCTTGTCCTAAAGCAGGCTGCTTTCGTCAACCTCTTAATCCGTCTGA
Source organism: Triticum aestivum (assembly GCF_018294505.1). Lineage (NCBI taxonomy): Eukaryota > Viridiplantae > Streptophyta > Magnoliopsida > Poales > Poaceae > Triticum > Triticum aestivum. The sequence continues at coordinate 69,810,642 of NC_057806.1, read as the reverse complement.
CTCCGATTACCAGGTTACTTCCCACTCATCTTCTGGCGAGTCATCGGCTACTCAGCTGCCACCGCTCAAAACAGTGCTTGGGTAAGCTATACTTATTGTGATATTTGCAGTACATCGCCTTAGAACATATGCTGTATTTGATTTTGTTATTCTTCTCAGGGCCAAACCTAGGCCAAGCAAGAAGGCCCACCTGGACAAAGCGGCCGAAGAAGATGCCGTTCTTGAGCCAGGCAAGACACCCGATCTTGAAGCGGCTATTCCTGAGGATATACCCAACGATCCACCGCGGCAAGACGACGATCTTGTTGCTGAAGAGAGACCTACTGATGCCTCAGGTCCTGTCAATCACCCCACAGGCTCCATCCGGGTTGAAAGCTCCACCGGTCCAGCAAAACCTACTGACAAGCCAACAGCTCCAGTGCAAACCGGTGGTACCAAGGATGATGAGGTTGTCATTACTGGCACTGGCCATACTGAGCCAAGCAATCCTGTCGCTTTGTCCAAACATTCTGCCAAGGAAGAATTTGCTGCCTTTGGCAAAGGCAAGTGGAACGCTGATCTGACGACTTACACTGCTCTAAACGCCCAAGATATCCATTCCGACTATCTGAACCGGCTGTATACCAGTCGCGACTATGAAGCCGGTCTGGTTAATATGATGAAAGATAAATATGAGGTAACTTCCATATGCTCCTTCCTGCTTGTATGCTTCCATTCTTGCTGACTCTCCTAGCCCCCAAGGGCCGGTTTGTAATATTCTTTCAAACCGGGACTTACTAATATAAATCTTGATGCTTTGAAATTCGCTGATGTAGCCCCCAAGGGCCGATTCAACTTAGCGTAGTTAAACCGGTACTTTAAGTAATTGAAATTGCCGCATCAGAATATATATGAGCAAATAGCCATTAGCCCCCAAGTACCAAGTTGAATACTTGTATTCATCTTGGGACATCGTAAGCAATTGAAAGATGAAGATCGAATATGCATTAGCCCCCGAGTGCCAAGTGCATAACTTGTTATGTGGTTGGTACTTCAATCCTTGTACCGTTTTGTTGAAGCATATAACTGTCTGCATGCAGGCTGAGCTGAAGACGAAAGAAAACCAAATCGCCGACCTCCAAGAAAACCTGAAAACCCAACAAGCTGAAACATCCAAAGCAAAAGAGGAATTAGCCAGCGCTTTAAGCGCCATGGAGCAGCTTAAGGAGAACTTCAAGAAGAAGCAGGCGGATTAGGCCACTGAAAAGTCCACTTTAATCAAACGATCAGAGGATGCCGAGGCTGCACTAAAACCGGTGGCGGTTGAACTGACCAGTATAAAGCGGCACGTGCATACTATGACTACTGCTATCTTTGGTAAACCAGTTTGACTTCTGAATTGACTCGGCCTTCTTACAGAGCTGCCGGTTTAACCCTTATGATATTTCAGGGACACGCACTGGTCACTTGGGGTCAGATGTGCGGAAAAAATTGAAAGCCGTCTACACGTTGGTCGAACAGCTATATACTGGCGCACAGCGGATCATCTGTACCACATCTCACAACAAACCGGTGCCTACTTTGATTCAAGATACCCTGGTGAAACTGTCAGTGCTTCCTGCCCGGGTTGAAGAGCTGAAGAAATCTGCTGCTCGAACCGGTGCGATCAATGCCTTAATGCGGGCAAAAGCCTGGGTGCTGGATTTTGATCCTATTGAAGCGGCTCAGGGCTATCCCAGCTTGAAAGAAGATGGGTCAGAATTTAGTAGCGGATCAGCAAGCCATAAACCGGGAGGTGCGTCCGCTAGCTTGTCAACTGGCTGAAGAAGCAGACTTGTCTCGTTATCAAGCTCAATATGATAATCAGAACAAGCGAATAGTTGCCCCAATTCATGAGTCGGAAAATCTTATCCCTCCAATCCGTAAGCACACATACGCTCCCGATATTGACCCGTCATTGCTGATCCATGATGAAGCTGTTTTTCAAGCATTAATGGGAATCGACTGGACAACTGTTGATTTCCAGCCACTGGGTAGAGAAACGGAGGCTGAAGCGGCGCATGATGACCCACAACCATCAGGCCAGGCTGGTGACCAAGCTTGAACCGGAAGCCGGTTTTGAAACTGCCTCTCCTTTGCGAAAAATGATGATATTATTATGGGCACCGTGTTGCCTTATAATAGACTAGCTGTTACTTTTGATGTTGATATGCCTTCATGCATAATTTGTTCTTCCTGCAGTGATGAACTTTCCAAAGCACTTTCTGCAATAAAAAACTCTTCAAGTGCCACCGCGGTTGTACCGTCCGGCGGAATATGATGTCTGCATATATGAAGTCAAAACATCCAAATAATTCTTAAGTATATAACCAAATTTTTTGCGATACATAATACCTGCCATCGTTGAGCATGAAGTTGGCTTGGCCAATCTTGAAGCGGAGTTTTGCAAACCCACACTTTTGGAGGAGATAACAGCTCCTGTATATATATGACACTGGTTTACCAGGTAAACCGTGTCGGGTTATAATAAACACCGTGTTACTCCATAAGAGGATGTTAACGACAAGGATCAAACTGGGCAAATAGTCTCCGGATTGACGTGAACTGTGTTCCGTCAATTGATTGGTTAAAAAACTTTGTCGGTTTAAAAAACGCAATAAAAAGCAAAAAAAAACCTTCAAAGAAAAAGTGTGAAGCAAATGCAATGACAAAACCGTTTGCAAAAAAGGTTTATTTGAGATGATCAAATGGCGTTACCATGGCCAAACACGACCAAGCTCCCGTTAGGTGTAACTATGGTTCTAGTCAGCCAGGTCCCCAAATGAAACAGTGGCATTTATGCCGACCAAATGGCATGGTCATGGTTCGGGTTCGACCAAGCCCCCAAGTGATTATGTGGCCTTAGGCCGATCAAGAGGCATGACTGGTTCAGACGTGACCAAGTCCCCAAGTGATCTGGTGGCTCTCGCCTATCAAGAGGTATGGTATTGGTTCGGACACGACCAAACCCCCAAGTGATATAACATGCTGCTTTTAAAAAGCGAACTCAAGGGGTAAACCGGAGGCCGCTTTAGAGCAACTCCGTGTAACCTCACATGATGTAAAGAACAGATACCCCGCTTTAGCTGAGGTTCCGGTTTATTATATTTAATCATAATATATACATTGTCTTAATATGTACATAAGTATAGCCAATGGCTCAGGTATAGTAAGGCCGAAGATGAGCTATGTTCCACGGCCTGTTGGTCTCCTCCTCTGATGTGCGTGAGTCTTTATGCTCTCGAATATCGATCAGATAGTACGACCCATTGTGCAGATTCTTGCTAACCACGAAAGGCCCCTCCAAGGTGGGGATAGCTTATGCATATCAGTCTGATCTTGGATGAGCCGAAGCACCAAATCTCCTTCTTGAAAGGATCTGGTTCTGACTCAGCGACTGTGGTAACGACGAAGATCCTGCTGGTAAATCGCCGACCGGGCGGCTGCGATGTCACGCTCTTCATCAGGGATCTTGACCGACGGGTTGTGCATCACATCTAGAAAAACATTGGGCGGGACCGGTTTGCGCTGAGAGCCCAACCGACTTAAAGCGTCCGCCGCTTCATTTTTCTGCCGGTCCACGTGGTCCACCTGATAGCCTTTGAAATAACCTGCAACAATATCCACCTCACGATGATATGCTGCCATGAGTGGGTCCTTGGAGTCCCAAGTGCCAGACACCTGCTGAGCCACAAGGTCCGAGTCACCGAAGCACTTAACTCGACTTAGATTCATCTCCTTAGCCATCCGGAGACCATGGAGCAAGGCTTCATACTCAGTTGCATTGTTAGTACAAGGGAACATTAAGCGGAGAACATAACAAAACTTATCACCTCATGGGGAAGTTAATACGACTCCAGCCCCCGAGCCTTCCAATTGCCTGGATCCGTCAAAATGGATGGTCCAATATGCATGATCCGGCTTTTCTTCAGGTGCTTGCATTTCCGTCCAATCATTGATGAAATCAACAAGTGCTTGAGACTTAACCGCTGTCCGAGGCACATACTTCAAACCGTACGGCCCCAGCTCTATAGCCCACTTTGCAATCCGGCCAGTTGCTTCCCGGTTCTGGATGATATCTCCCAAAGGAGCAGAACTGACCACCGTAATTGGGTGCCCTTGGAAGTATTGTTTAAGCTTCCGGCTTGCCATAAAAACTCCATACACCAGCTTCTGCCAATGCGGATACCTTTGCTTGGACTCGATTAGTACCTCGCTGATATAATAGACCGGTCGTTGAACCGGATGCTCCTTATCTGCCTCCTTTCGCTCCACCACAATAGCCACGCTGACCGCCCGAGCATTGGCAGCAACATATAGCAGCAACGGCTCCTTGTCAATGGGAGCGGCGAGCACCGGCGGATTGGCCAATTGCGGCTTTAAGTCCTCAAACGCTTCATCAGCGGCGGAACTCCAGACAAACTGATCCGTCTTTTTCAACATCTGATACAAAGGGATTGCCTTCTCACCAAGACGACTGATAAACCGGCTTAATGCTGCAATCCAGCCGGCCAGTCGTTGAACATCATTGATACACTTTGGTTTAGCCAGGGAGGTGATGGCCGTGATCTTCTCCGGATTAGCCTCAATTCCCCTGTTGGACACCAGAAAACCCAATAGCTTGCCTGCCGGTACACCAAAGGCACACTTGTCCGGATTAAGCATCATCTTGTATGTCCTCAGGTTATCAAAGGTTTCCTTCAAATCATCAATCAAAGTCTCCTTCTCCCTAGACTTAACCATGATATCATCCACGTAAGCATGTACATTACGGCTGATTTGCTTGTGAAGACAATTTTGTACACACCATTGATAAGTTGCCTGGGCACTTTTGAGCCCGAAGGGCATAGACACATAGCAGAAGGCTCCAAAGGGAGTTATAAATGCCGTCTTCTCCTGGTCCTTAACTGCCATTTTGATCTGATGATAGCCAGAATATGCATCCAAAAAACTTAAACGCTCACAACCCACCGTAGCATCAATAATTTGATCAATACGGGGGAGGGCAAAAGGATCAGCTGGACAAGCTTTATTAAGATCTGTGTAATCCACACACATGTGCCAGGTGCCGTTTTTCTTGAGGACCAGCACCGGATTGGCAAGCCACTCAGGGTGAAAAACTTCAACAATAAAGCCAGCTGCTAAGAGCCTGGCTACCTCTTCTCCAATCGCCTTGCGTCTTTCTTCGTTAAACCGGCGGAGGAACTGTTTCACCGGTTTATATTTAGGATCCACATTAAGTGTGTGCTCAGCGAGTTGCCTCGGTACACCTGGCATGTCAGAGGGCTTCCATGCAAAAATGTCCCGATTCTCACGGATGAACTCGATGAGCGCGCTTTCCTATTTCGGATCCAAGTTGGCACTGATGCTGAACTGCTTGGACGAATCGCCAGGTATGAAGTCAACAAGCTTAGTTTCTGCTGCTGATTTGAACTTCAGGGCCGGATCATGCTCCGTAGTTGGCTTCTTCAACGGAGTCATGTCCACCGGATCAACATTGTCTTTATAATACTTCAACTCCTCGGTGGCACAAACCGACTCTGCATAAGCCGCATCTCCTTCCTCGCACTCCAAAGCGATTTTGCGGCTTCCGTGAACCGTTATTGTCCCCTTGTGACCCGGCATCTTGAGCTGCAAATACACATAATAGGGCCGAGCCATAAACTTGGCGTAGGCCGGTCGCCCAAACAGGGCATGATATGGACTTTGGATTTTCACCACTTCAAACATCAATGTCTCCGACCTGGAATCATGATCATCCCCAAAGGCCACTTCCAGAGCTATCTTACCAACGGGATATGCTAATCTGCCAGGCACTACACCGTGGAATACTGTATTAGACGGTTTGAGATTCTTATCTGTTAGTCCCATACGACGGAAGGTCTCATAGTACAGGATGTTAATGCTGCTCCCTCCATCCATGAGCACCTTGGTGAACTTGTAACCTCCCACCTGAGGCGCCACCGCCAGAGCCAACTGACCCGGATTATCGACCCGGGGAGGGTGATCTTCTCTGCTCCATATGATTGGCTATTCAGACCAACGTAGATAACGGGGTATGGCCGGTTCAACAGAGTTGACCGCCCGCCTCTGAACCTTCCGGTCTCGCTTGTCCAAGCTAGTGGTGAAGACATGGTACTGTCCATTACTCAACTACTTTGGGTTGCTCTGGTAACCTGACTGTTGCTGCTGTTGGTTGTAACCACCCTGGTTGTTCTGACTATTTTGACCATTATGTCCGCCCGGATTACCATTGAATCCTGAACCGGAACTTCCTCCACCGTAACCCGGCCCGGATCCTGAGCCACCGCCAGATTCGTGATCATACTGGAAATTATTAGAATTCTTGAACTGCTGCATAATAAAGCAATCTTTCCAAAGGTGGTTTGCTGGCGCCTCCTTCGTTCCATGTCTTGGACAGGGCTGGCTTAGCAGATAGTTTAGGCGGTTTGGGTTAGGGTTGGGTGCTCCATTACGATTTTTCGGTCTACCCTTGCGTCGCTGGCCATTGTCCTATGCGTTGGTATTAGCCACAAAGTCCATGTTACCATCCGCTTTACGCTTGCCTCCACCACCATTGCCTGCCCAGTGATGTTGCTGACCTTTGGAGCTGCTGTTCTTCTTCCCTTTCCCTGTCTTGTCATCATCAGATTCGGGATCCTTGGTACTATCAGAATCAGCATATTTCACCAAAGCGGCCATGAGGGTCCCCATGTCGGTGCAATGAAGCTTCATCCGTCCCAACTTCAGCTTCAGGGGCCCAAACCGGCAGTTGCCTTCTAGGGTTAATACTGTGGTGTCAGCATTGATGCGGTCTGAGGAGTGCAACACTTGTGAAACCCGGCGCACCCAATGAGTCGTTGATTCTCCTTCCTCCTGGATGCATGCAGCTAAGTCCACTATCGACATAGGCTGTTTACAAGTATCCTTGAAATTGCTGATAAACCAGGCTCGTAACTAGGCCCATGAACTGATAGAATTAGCCGGCAAGCTTTTTAACCAAGTACGGGCCGTTCCTTCAAGCATCATGGTGAAGTATTTCGCACACGCCGCGTCATCCACATCAAGCATTTCCATGGCCATCTCATAGCTCTCCACCCATGTCTCTGGAGGTTGATCCGTCGTGTAATTTGGCACCTTGCGCGGGCCTTTGAAATCCTTGGGCAGGCGCACGTTGCGTAAAGCAGGGATAAGGCAAGGCACCCCCAAAGAGCTAGAAGTAACACCAGGTTCAGTCAAGGTGGTTGGACGAACCGGCGTGAGCTGCCGAGCCTGATGTTGTGTGGCTAACTCGGCCTCCCTGCGCGCACGGGCCCGGTCCACTACTCCCTGAGCGTTATCAGCACCACCCGCCGGGTTGTTGTCACGGGGTGCTCCACGTCGTTCATTACTCGACACTGCTAGTTCATCCATATGTCTGCTATAGCTCCGGCTTGGACAGCGGGTCGAGTGGATCCGGTCACGGCTGTACGAGTACGCTTCCTGTTGGGCCAAAGCTGTCCTCAGAAGTTCCTTGACCCGTCGCGTCTCTACTGCCTGCGGCGAGTCACCTTCAATTGGAATGGCCTCTAGCCGTGCAGCAGCGACAACAAGATTGTCCATTGGGTTGGAGTAGTGATCCGGAGGTGTTAAAGCAGCCTGAGGTATAACGGTGTTTTGACGAGGCGGGTCCATCTGACGAGGCTGAACCGGTGCACCGGTCCCAGGGGCTTCTGTCCGGTTTCCCTCCAGCGGATTGCCGATTCTTGGTCCTAGAGTGTCGAAAAGGTCTCTGGCCTCGAAAACCGGAGGTAAACGGTATCGGTGCTTCCTCCTCATGACTTCATGCGATGCGCTCTGGTCCAACATAAGCATGTAGGCTTGTGCGTCTAAAGCGGCCCGCTCTATGGCCATCCTGGTGTCCTCAGCCGCCAGATCCGCCTTGGCCTGGGTGATCTGTTCCTTTACCTTTGCAACCTCCGTGTTGTGAACGTCCTGATCTGGCGGATTAACTTCCGCCATAAGCACAGCCAACGCATCAAATAGCTCTCATAGAACCTGAGCCGGCGGGCGCACGGGGCCTCCTGCCCCGGCAGCCGTCGCTGCTGCTGAACCAGAGATCGTTGCCGTAGCTGTCGAAGAATGAAGTGCTACTTGTGTTCCGGCCATGAATATTCCAACCCGGTTGGGAAGATCAGAGGGGTCCGGAATACTGTCGCCATCGGAACAGCCCCCAATCCAGCCGTCTTGTAGCTGATAAAGAGATTCGGTTTCTCCGGTCGATGACTCATCATCGGAATAAACGACGGTATCGCCGCGAGATTCCGATCCACCCTCATAACTTCCTCCATGAATGACTCCCACGAAGGCACGTTTCATGGCTGGTTTAACCCGAGCGGATCGCGCATGCTGAGCCGTCTCGACGAGGTCGGCGCAGATGTCTGGCTCAGGGCCCGGTTCACCGATCTTGCCAATGAAAACGTGAATGCCACCAAAGGGGACCCGGTACCCGTACTCAATTGAACCGGCCTCGGGGCCCCAGCCCGCGTCGTCAATGTAGAGCTTGCTGCGACGACTCTTAGTCATCCGACCTACAGTGTAGCCCTCGAGTCCTTCAAAGCGGCCCTCCAAGAACCGGAAACCATTGTGCGATAGCCCCACGGTGGGCACCAACTGTCGTGGTTTTGTCACGGCAGATGTCCTAGAGAAAGGACTTAGTCGTGGAGCCATCGCGACGGGTTAGCTTGAAGGGGTTAAAGCGGACACAGGGACGCAAGAGAGTTTATACTAGTTCGGCCCCTTCGATGAAGGTAAAAGCCTACGTCTAGTTGTGATGGAATTGATGGGGTTTCGATGACTAGGGAGAAAACAAGCTTCGCCTCTGTCTCGAGTTGTTGTCAGTTGTCCTTAAACCGCCGCCGGGTCGTCCCCTTATATAGACGGGTGACACCCGTCGGTTCACAGAGTCCCAACACCGATCGATATTCGTATCCGGGTTGGTCTCTCCTTATTCCTAACTTACAATACAAGCTTTTATACAACTTCCCGTTTACAGCTACAAGTCTTGAACCGGCTACGGGCCTTAGGCCCTCATCTGCCTTCTTGGGCTTTATCACTTCTGGAACTACTGATGAAGTTGACTCGACCCAGATAGGCCGGTTTACGCCCAGCAGTAATATCCTCAATAGGTCTGCTACATTCAGATCCGTATGTATCTTGCAAATCTCTATGTCTCCCACCTGGACTAGATCCCGGATGGAATTGAAGCGTCTCTTGATGTGCTTGGTTCTCTTGTGAAATCTGGATTCCGTTGGCAAGGCAATTGTACCAGTATTGTCACAAAAGATTTTCATTGGACCCGATGCACTAGGTATGACACCTAGATCGGATATGAACTCCTTCATCCAAACTCCTTCGTTTGCTGCTTCCGAAGCAGCTATGTCCTCTGCTTCACATGTAGATCCCGCCACAACGCTTTGTTTAGAACTGCACCAACCGATAGCTCCACCGATTTAATGTAAACACATATCCGGTTTGCGATTTAGAATCGTCCGGATCAGTGTCAAAGCTTGCATCAACGTAACCATTCACGATGAGCTCTTTGTCACCTCCATATATGAGAAACATATCCTTAGTCCTTTTCAGGTATTTCAGGATGTTCTTGACCGCTGTCTAGTGATCCACTCCTGGATTACTTTGGTACCTCCCTGCTAGACTTATAGCAAGACATACATCAGGTCTGGCACACAGCATTGCATACATGATAGAGCCTATGGCTGAAGCATAGGGAACATCTTTCATTTTCTCTCTATCTTCTACAGTGGTCGGGCATTGAGTCTTACTCAAAATCACACCTTGTAACACATGCAAGAATCCTTTCTTTGCTTGATCCATTTTGAACTTCTTCAAAACTTTGTCAAGGTATGTGCTTTGTGAAAGTCCAATTAAGCGTCTTGATCTATCTCTACAGATCTTAATGCCCAATATGTATGCAGCTTCACCGAGGTCTTTCATTGAAAAACTCTTATTCATGTATCCCTTTATGCTATCCAGAAATTCTATATCATTTCCGATTAGTAATATGTCATCTACATATAATATCAGAAATGCTACAGAGCTCCCACTCACTTTCTTCTAAATACAGGCTTCTCCAAAAGTCTGTACAAAACCAAATGCTTTGATCACATTATCAAAGCGTTTATTCCAACTCCGAGAGGCTTGCACCAGTCCATAAATGGATCGCTGGAGCTTGCACACTTTGTTAGCTCCCTTTGGATTGACAAAACCTTCTAGTTGCATCGTATACAACTCTTCTTCCAGAAATCCATTCAGGAATGCAGTTTTGACATCCATCTGCCAAATTTCATAATCATAAAATGCGGCAATTGCTAACATGATTCTGACAGACTTAAGCATCGCTATGGGTGAGAAGGTCTCATCATAGTCAATCCCTTGAACTTGTCGAAAACCTTTTGCGACAAGTCGAGCTTTGTAGACAGTAACATTACCGTTAGCGTTAGTCTTCTTCTTGAAGATCCATTTATTCTCAGTTGCTTGCCGATCATTGGGCAAGTCAACCAAAGTCCACACTTTGTTCTCATACATGGATCCCATCTCAGATTTCATGGCTTCAAGCCATTTTGCGGAATCTGGGCTCACCATCGCTTCTGCATAGTTCGTAGGTTCATCATGATCTAGTAGCATGACTTCCAGAAAAGGATTAGCGTACCACTCTAGTGCGGATCTTACTCTGGTTGATCTACGAGGTTCAGTAGTATCTTTTCTGAAGTTTCATGATCATCATCATTAGCTTCCTCACTAATTGGTGTAGTTGTCACAGAAACTGGTTTCTGTGATATACTACTTTCCAATAAGGGAGCAGGTACAGTTACCTCATCAAGCTCTACTTTCCTCCCACTCACTTCTTTCGA
>NC_057806.1:69180055-69199422 GCF_018294505.1 Triticum aestivum | reverse complement strand
CGCGCGTGTCCGAAAGTTGTCCCGAACCCGACCCGGACTGTCGCCACCGTTGTGTCCGGATCATCCCCAAACATCTATAAAACATCATCGGTTTCTCATTGGACTCTCCTAAGCTATTTATCCTCGACCGTCCGATTTTGATCGGAGGGACGAGTTAGCCCCTAACCTAAAACTCATCTGATATAAATATTAGATCCAACCCTAAAATTTAGGGGAGCTGTCCCGTCTTTCCTATTCAGGCTGGCCCCAATGGGGAGTAACATAGAGTAGTAACATACATGCCACGTAAGCATGTTACTACTCTATGTTACTACCTCCACAGTGGGTGGTAACTTATGGGTGGTAACTTAGAGGGTTTATTTATTGCTTTTGTGGGATCTATAGTAGTACTTCAACTTTGTGATCTATATGTGGCATGTACCAACAAAATTTGTGTTTTCCAATACTTATGGATAAATAAAAGAACACAAATTTTGATTATAACAAATAATAAAGTATAATATTATATTATTGAAATATATAGAACATATTTAGCAATACATCGATCAAGACTTGGATATAATTTATTCGCGCCCAAACTTTCTCCATATATGCTCAATCAAATCATTTTTAAGAGCCTTATGCGTTGGACGATCACGAACTCTAGCATCTCTTTCAAGTACCTCGGCAAATTCTGGCATGTCACCATGAGTAAATACTGAAGGAAGGGCAATCGACGAGCCTGCTTCATAATTCAAATCAAGAATATTTCCCGCCTCTTCATGTTCATCATCGACTATCATGTTGTGTAGAATGATGCATGCCAACATAATATTATTGAGATCACCCCGTTCATATAAACGTGCCGGAAGCCGTAAAATAGACCATCGCGCCTGCAACACACCAAATGCACGTTCCACGTCCTTTCTTGCTCCCTCTTGATGTTTCGCAAACAACTTGTGCTTTTCTGTTAAAGCCATCGGTATTGACTTCATGAATGCTGCCCACTCGGGGTATATTCCATCTACAAGGTAATAACCAAGTTGATATTCCTTCTCGTTGACAGTATAGTTCACTCGAGGAGCTTGCCCTTTCAGTTGCTCAATGAACAGCGTTGATTGGTTAAGCACGTTGATGTCATTGTTGGATCCGGCAACACCAAAAAAGGCATGCCATATCCAAAGATCTTGAGATGCAACCGCCTCTAGAATAACAGTAGGGGCTCCTTTATACCCGCTAGTGAATTGCCCCCTCCACTCTAATGGACATTTCTCCCAATGCCAATGCATACAATCGAGGCTTCCTAACATACCGGGAAACCCACGTGTCTCTCCAATATCAAGTAAGCGTTGCACATCGTCGACATTGGGTCTTCGCATATACTCATCACCAAATATATGAATCACGCCTTCAACAAACAGTTTTAAGCACTTAACTGAAGTGCCCTCGGCAATCTTCAGATACTCATCGAGAGCGTCCGCCGGGGTACCATACGCCAATTGGCGAATAGCCGATGTGCATTTCTGCAACGGAGAGAGTCCATCGCGGTCAAGAGCATCTTTCCTTTGCGTGAACTCAGGAGACCACTCTCCTAGTGCATGCACAATACGCTCGAAAAGAGGCCTTCTCATCCGAAATCTTCTACGAAATACTTTTTTCTTGTAGATAGGATTATCACAGAAATAGTCGCGTACCAATTGCTCGGCGGCTGCTTCACGTGGCGTGTTCACGTAAGTCCTCGGACCACTTCTTCTTGATGTTGCTTGATCTTCGAGGCTTTCCTTCACTTCTGCTGCGATCCCCTTGCCTAATGAATCTAACATGTCCATCTGGACAAGGTAGTCTTCTAGTGTGTAGAGGGAGGAAGGATTGGTGATACTTGCTTCAGCTTCACCATCGGAACCATCGTCTGGTTCACTACTGGCCATCTTGAACAGGGAAAGAAGTGGTGCAGTGTGCAGGAGTGAGGAAAAGAGAAGGCATACGCTTGTATATATAGCACACTGTTGTGAAACGATTCATGTGTAAATGAAAACTCAAACGATTGAGCTTCAGCAATGATTAAAAAAGGTAACGGGCATAGTAGTAGCTGATCGGTCCATCAATTAGAGTAGCTTCACCGATGATTCATAAAAGGTAACTGACAATAGTAGTAGCTGATCAGTCCAAAAGCTAACAGCAAACCATCACGTTCACATCAATTTTAGAGTAGCTGATCGGTGCACACAATAAACTGACCGGACAACAAAAGTGATGAACGATCCATCAGGTTTACACAACAAACTGACCGAGCCAATTTCTAATATGCTTCATAGTGCACCACTTTTTCCCTTCAATCACCTTGCCAATCAGTAGAAAAAAATAATAATCAGTAGCCATAATAATTATTTTCTCATGAAATAGAGCGACTACTCAGGTTCACAACAAAAATTAACCGATCGAGAGACAAACAATGAAATAGTTAGTAGTTGCTTGGAGATGCTTGAAATGAGTACATGTGCTTGGGAATTAACAATACCTGAAGCTTCTTCAGGAAATAATATGGCCTCCATTCTGCTCAAAGCCTTAGCACGCCGAGCCTTTTCAGCATCATCCATTTTAGATGTGTCCGCTAAAAGCATTTTGGAGTAAACATCCAACATTTTTGTCTTGCTGTTGATCTTTGCGGTTTCAAGCTGTTGATTTGATAAAAGAACCTGGCTGTCTATCACCTTTTGGCGCTCCTCCTTCGATTGATTGTTAACCTCGATGAACTTGTCTAGCCTTTCTCCAAGCTCTTGTGAGATCCCTCCCGACTTTCCTTTACCAGCACGTTCAGCCTTAGCCTTATCACGACCAGCTTTTGGGCGCTCTTCGGCCTCCAAGTTGATCATATTTGATGGGAGATCGGTCTCTGTCATGTTTCCTTTTTTGCCATCATGTTTTTATAAGAGGCTAGCCATTTTGAATCATCCTTGATTTTTTCCCACATAGTTAAATGTTGGAAAGGCTGGTGATAGTTCCGTTCATACTTCTCCAACGCCATTTTTTGCAGGTCATGACTATTGTGACCACTATGATACACTCCCATAACGGCAATCCACTCACCGTGGAAAGCGGCGAGCCTTTTCTTGGTCCTTTGCCATTCCGTCTTGAGCTGATTCCGATCTCTTTTGCGGTTACTTGGTGTGGCAGTATTGTATAGAGCAGCAATGTCATCCCAAAACTGCTCAGACTTCTTTCCGTTCCCATCAATGGGATTGAGTGAACACTCCAGCCAAGCACCTGCCTACATTGTTCACAATTAATTCAGTTGAGGCCAACAACAAACAAGAAATTATATGCAACTAAACGGATTTGAGCAACGAATATCCTTACCAGTCTCTCATGTTCCTCGGGTGTATAGGGCAGACGATATGCGGTCCTTGCTCCCGATTCGTCGGCATCTACACTCTTGACCTTCCTTTTCTTTTTCTTTGAATCAACTTTGGTGGGAGCAGACTGAGATGAAACATTAGAGTGCGGTGGTGGCGGTGGTGTTGAAAAGGGATCATGTGGGGAAGCACCAACAAAGTGCAAATTCTCCATATTTTGGTATCCTTGTTCATGATGGTGCATTGGCTGAGGTTGAAAATTGTAAGGATTCATGGGCGGTAATTGTCCAAAACTTAGCAGGCCTTCAGGTGCAGAGGTATACATCGGCCTCCTGTTATATTGTAAATATCAGAATTAAGAAGCATTGTCCAAAGCTTGCTATTAGAAACTTTTGTCTGTTCTAATCATTGCAAGAAAAAAGTACAAACAAACAAGCGAAGCACATCCAAGTTCAAGTGTCTGATATAGTAGTAAACCGTTTGCACAATAAGCACACAGACACACATCACGGGGGACTTGCATATCCTCCAAAGCTCTAACGCTACAGAAATCCGATTCAGCAAGCAAAAACCTGAAGAATTGCAATGGTCTAATGCTACAGAAATTAAGGCTAAGACTTCAGAGTCTCTCTGCTTCAACACGCACACATGCTGAATCAGGTACTCGAGCTATAGAAATTACAATTACCTAATGCTGCTCTATAACCCAAATTGAATTACATAATGCTGCATACTCGAGCTACAGAAATTGTAATTGCCAAAGATTGAATTAAAGCAGAAATTTTATACCATGTAGGGTTGGCTGAGGAGGATTCCATGAGAGGCGGGTACAGGTGTGGTGGTGTCGAGGGGCTGGCCGAGGATCTTGTCGGGGCGCCGGGGTAGAAGAGAAGCTGTGGAGAGCGGCTGGCGAACGAGCTTGCTGTGGCGCCGGGGGAGTGCTGCAGCGGCGGCGAGGTGGCCGATGGCCGGACTTGCGCGGCGTCCTTACGGGCACCGGACTTGGCCATGAATCTGGTGGCTTTGCGCCGCTTGCCAGAGCCGCCGCCGGCCGGCAAGACGGAGTGCAGGGCGCCGGAGCTCCAAGGCGGCAGGGAGGGAGAAGGATGAGGCCCAGGCGTGGAGGAAGAGAAAGTCACACGGGTGGGGATTTTCTTGGTTGCTTCGCGATGTGTCCGGCCGCCGCACACAGGATCGATTAGCATTAATTTTTTTCTCGTATGCAGCGCTATGTTACCAGAACTAGCTAAGTTCCTCCAAAGCTCTCTCTCTTCATTTAATCAATGCCACGTAGGAATTTTTGCTGAGTTGGACCCGAAGTTCTTGCTGAAGTTCTCTGCATTGGGGCCAGCCTCAGCGCCGCCACTGCATCTTCCTCGGGATCCTCTCAGATCCCCTTCTCACCCAACCAGTGCGATCCACCAATCTAGCCCCCTCCATCCACCGACGCCTCCCCTGCTCGATCCCGAGGGGATCACGAGCAGCTCCCCACCGGTTGCCAGCGCAGCAGCGCACCTCACCTCGCGTCATGGGGCTCCAAGTCCGCCCGGCTCGCCGCCGCTTCTATCCGGCAGGGAACGAGACCCCGATGACCTCCCGTGACCGGATCCAGCACCACCACGGTCGCCACCGCAGCCTCGCTCCCAGTTTTTCGCGAGCAGAGACCCCCAGCGAACCTCTCGCTCCCTTGTGCAAGCCCCTGCTCCGCCCCTCCGTCCTCGCCGTTGGCCCCGGCGGCGCCGCCCCTCGCAGGTCATCTGGTGTGCCCCTGCTCTTCTTTCTTCTTCCCCTATGCCATTTCTTCTCTCTGTACTCCTCTCTCTCGCCCTGCCGTATTTTTCTTCCTCTCTAACCTCTCTCCCTCTCTGCCATGGATGACCTCAGGAGCTCCCGAGGACGCCATGGCTCCTGGACCTCAAGTCTTCACCGGATCCGACTGGGAATGGAGGGTCTAGCCCATCCCCGACCTCTGGCCGTCCCCTGCCTCGCCGGAGCGCCTCCCCGCCATGACTGCCTGGACCTGAAGCCCATCTTCACCCTGTTCCACACCTCGCCTCGCCTCGCCTCTGGTCAAATCGGCTCCATAGGGCTGGGACCGTTCGTCCGCTCCATCCCTGCAGTTCCGCCGGAGTCCTCAGCTCGCCGGAGTTGCGCCAAGTTCCCCTGCATCGCGCCAGACGCCGCCCTCCGCTGCTGCCTTGCCGCCGTTCCCCTGCGTACTCTGCTTCGTTCGAACCAGGGAAGGGGACGAGCGCTCGCGTTGACCAGTCCTGCCTCGCTGAACCGCTTGACCGCCAGATCAGCGCCCGCGCATGGGCCTCCTCTTGCCTCGCACCCAGGCCCAGCCCCTGCTGGCCTTCCTCCTCCACCTGGGCCTGGCCCAAAGTGAGCAGCCCCTCCAGCCCTCTCCTGTACACTTGGCCTAGCCAGATTCGGCCCGTTGTGTTTTTTCCTGCTGCTAAGAGTTTAGCTTTTTCCTGAAATAACTGTTTTGCAGTTTAGTCCCTAGAATCATGCATCTAATAACTTCTCACCCGTGCATCGGATTAAAACAAACTTTATATGCAGAATGTCCAGAATTTTGTCTAGTTTATTAATATCCAACTTTCATCTATGTTTAAAATGTTTAAAATGATGTTTGCATAAATTTTGCCCCTATGTCATGTTAAAATGCTTTATTTCATAACTAAATAACCGTAGCTCCAAATCTAATAAACTTTATATGTACATGGGGTAGAAAAATGCCTAGTTTAACATGATGCACTCATCTAGCATGTTTAACAACTCTAAAATTATGTTTAGGGCAGAAAAGTACCAAACCTAATATATGCACATGAGGTTTTTCCGGACTTGTTGCTTGTTGTTTCGGCCTCATTTAAACTTGCCTAGATGTGTAGTTTACTTATGCTTCCCCTCTTGCCATGTTAATCAACATTTAATCTTGTTGGGTACATAAACGAGAGAGAACTAAATAAGTCATGTGGTGTTTTCTTTAATATGCAACTCCGTTGCATATTGAGCTCCACTTAAGTTGTAGTGTTGTTTGTTGCACTTTGCCATGCCATGCCATGTATCATTAAACCGGACATGCATCATACTTGGTTGTGCATCATGTCATGTCCATGTGTTGTTTGTTTACTATGTTGTGTGTTTCTTTCCGGTGTTGCTTCTTTGGGTTGGTTCCGATAACGTCGCGTTTGTGAGGATCCGTTCGACTACGCACGTGTGTCTTCTTCATGGACTCATTCTTCTTCCTTGCGGGATTTCAGGCAAGATGACCATACCCTCGAAATCACTTCTATCTTTGCTTGCTAGTTGCTCGCTCTTTTGCTATGCCTATGATGCGATACCTACCACTTGCTTTATCATGCCTCCCGTATTGTTAAGCCAAGCCTCTAACCCACCTTGTCCTAGCAAACCGTTGTTTGGCTATGTTATCGCTTTGCTCAGCCCCTCTTATAGCATTGTTAGTTGCAGGTGAAGATTGGAGCTTGTTCCATGTTTGGAACATGGTTATTTGTTGGGATATCACAATATCTCTTATTTAATTAATGCATATATATACTTGGTAAAGGTTGGAAGGCTCGGCCTTATGCCTGATGTTTTGTTCCACTCTTGCCGCCCTAGTTTCCGTCATATCGGTGTTATGTTCCCGGATTTTGCGTTCCTTACGCGGTTGGGTTATAATGGGAACCCCTTGACAGTTCGCCTTGAATAAAACTCCTCCAGCAATGCCCAACATTGGTTTTACCTTTCGCCACCTAGCCTCTTTTTCCCTTGGGTTTCACGGACTCAAGGGTCATCTTTATTTTAACCCCCCCCCCGGCCCAGTGCTCCTCTGAGTGTTGGTCCGAACTGAGCTGCCTGCGGGGCCACCTCGGGGAAACTTGAGGGTTGGTTTTACTCGTAGCTAGTCTTATATGAGTGTGCCCTGAGAACGAGATATGTGCAGCTCCTATCGGAATTTGTCGGCACATTCGGGCGATGTTGCTGGACTTGCTTTTACCATTGTCGAGATGTCTTGTAACCGGGATTCTGAGTCTGATCGGGCCTTCCCGCTAGAAGGAATATCCTTCGTTGACCGTGAGAGCTTGTGATGGGCTAAGTTGGGACTCCCCTGCAGGGTTATGAACTTTTGAAAGTTGTGCCCGCGGTTATGGGCAGATGGGAATTTGTTAATGCCCGGTTGTAGAAAACCTGAAGTTGATCTTAATTAAAATGCACCAACCGCGTGTGTTACCGTGATGGTCTCCTCTCGGCGGAGTCCGGAAAGTGAACACGGTGTTGGAGTTATGTTTGACGTAGGTTGTTCTAGGATCACTTCTTGATCATAGTTGTTCGCCCGTGCTTTTGCCTTCTCTTCTCGCTCTCATTTGCGTATGTTAGCCACCATATATGCTAGTCGCTTGCTGCAGCTCCACATCATACCTTTACCTTACCCATAAGCTTAAATAGTCTTGATCGCGAGGGTGTGAGATTGCTGAGTCCCTGTGACTCATAGATTCCTTCCAAAACCAGCTTGCAGGTGCCGTTGAACCGTGCAGATGACGCAACCAAGATCAAGGAGGAGCTCGATGAAGATCTTGTCCTTTATGTTGTTCCGTTTCCAGTTGTTCAGTAGTGGAGCCCAGTCGGGACGATCGGGGATCTGTGTAGCACTTGGGATAGTCTTCTTTTATTTTGGGTTCCGTAGTCGGACCTTGTGTGTATCTGGTTGATGTAATGTTTTATTCATGTATTGTGTGAAGTGACGATTGTAAGCCAACTATGTATCTCTCTTTCCCTTATTGTATTACATGGGTTGTTGTGAAGATTACCTCACTTGCGACATTGCTTTCAATGTGGTTATGCCTCTAAGTCGTGCTTCGACACGTGGGAGGTATAGCCGCATCGAGGGCATTACATTACAGTACCTTGAAGTGGTGTTTTGTTTTCTTTCGCTAACGGAGCTCATGAGATCTTCTACTTTAAGTTTTGTGTTGTGAAATTTTCAAGTTTTGGGTAAAGATTTGATGGATTATGGAACAAGGAGTGGCAAGAGCCTAAGCTTGGGGATGCCCATGGCACTCCCAAGATAATCTAAGGACACCTAAAAGCCAAAGCTTGGGGATTCCCCGGAAGGCATCCCCTCTTTCGTCTACTTCTATCGGTAACTTTAGTTGGAGCTATATTTTTATTTACCACAAGATATGTGTTTTGCTTGGAGCGTCTTGTATTATTTGAGTCTTTATTTGTTAGTTTTCCACAATCAGCATTGCTGCACACAGCTTTTTGAGAGAGACACTCATGATTCGGAAATTGTTAGAATACTCTATGTGCTTCACTTATATCTTTTGAGTTATATAGTGTTTGCCCTATTGCTTCACTTATATCTTTTAGCGCACGATGGTGGATTTGTTTTATAGAAACTTTTGTTCTCTCATGTTTCACTTAGATTATTTTGAGAGTCCTACAAAACAGCATGGTAATTTGCTTTACTTATGTTAGGCATTCAAGATTAATAATAAAATTTTCTTATGAGTGTGTTGAATACTATGAGAAGTTTGAAACTTGATAATTGTTTTGAGATATGGAGATGGTGATATTAGAGTCGTGCTAGTTGAGTAGTTGTGAATTTGAGAAATGCTTGTGTTAAAGTTTGTGATTCCCGTAGCATGCACGTATGGTGAACCGTTATGTTAAGAAGTCGGAGCATGATGTATTTATTGATTGTCCTCCTTATGAGTGGCGGTCGGGGACGAGCGATGGTCTTTTCCTACCAATCTATCCCCCTAGGAGCATGCGCGTAGTACTTTGCTTCGATAACTAATAGATTTTTGCAATAAGTATGTGAGTTCTTTATGACTAATGTTGAGTCCATGGATTATACGCACTCTCACCCTTCCACCATTGCTAGCCTCTCTAATACCGCGCATCTTTCGCCGGTATCATACACCCACCATATACCTTCCTCAAAACAGACACCATACCTACCTATCATGGTATTTCCATAGCCATTCCGAGATATATTGTCATGCAACTTTCCACCGTTCCGTTTACTATGACACGCTACATCATTGTCATATTGCTTCGCATGATCATGTAGTTGACATTTTAGTTGTGGCAAAGCCACCATTCATTATTCTTTCATATAACTCACTCATGCATAATTGCTATCCCGGTACACCGCTGGAGGCATTCATATAGAGTCATATTTTGTTCTAGTATCGAGTTGTAATCATTGAGTTGTAAATAAATAGAAGTGTGAGGATCATCATTCATAGAGTATTGTCCCAATAAAAAAAGAAAGGCCAAAAAAAAGAAGGCCCCCCAAAAAAGGGGCAATACTACTATCCTTTTTCCACACTTGTGTCTCAAAGTAGCACCATGATCTTCATGATAGAGAGTCTCCTATGCTACCACTTTCATATACTAGTGGGAATTTTTCATTATAGAACTTGGCTTGTATATTCCAACGATGGGCTTCCTCAAATGCCCTAGGTCTTCATGAGCAAGCAAGTTGGATGCACGCCCACTTAGTTTCTTTTGTTGAGCTTTCATATACTTATAGCTCTAGTGCATCCGTTGCATGGCAATCCCTACTCACTCACATTGATATCTATTGATGGGCATCTCCATAGCCCGTTGATACGCCTAGTTGATGTGAGACTATCTTCTCCCTTTTTGTCTTCTCCACAACCACCATTCTATTCCACCTATAGTGCTATGTCCATGGCTCACACTCATGTATTGCGTGAAGATTGAAAAAGTTTGAGAACACCAAAAGTATGAAACAATTGCTTGGCTTGTCATCGGGGTTGTGCATGATTTGAATACTTTCTGTGGTGAAGATGGAGCATAGCCAGACTATATGATTTTGTAGGGATAGCTTTCTTTGACCATGTTATTTTGAAGAGACATAATTGCTTAGTTAGTATGCTTGATATTATTATTTCTATGTCAATATTAAACTTTTGTGTTGAATTTTTTGGATCTAAATATTCATACCACAATTAAAAGAATTACATTGAAATTATGCCAAGTAGCATTCCACATCAAAAATTCTGTTTTTTATCATTTACCTACTCGAGGACGAGCACGAATTAAGCTTGGGGATGCTTGATACATCTCCGACGTATCTATAATTTTTGATTGTTCCATGCTATATTATATCCTTTTTTGGACTTATTGGGCTTTATTATACACTTTTATATTATTTTTGGGACTAACCCATTAACCGGAGGCCCAACCCAGAATTGTTGTTTTTGCCTATTTTAGGGTTTCGCAGAAAAAGAATATCAAACAGAGTCCAAACAGAATGAAACCTTCGGGAACGTGATTTTTGGAACGAACATGATCCAGAGGACTTGGACCCTATGACAAGCAATCAACCAGGAAGGCACGAGGTAGGGGGGCGCGCCTACCCCCCCAGGCGCGCCCTCCACCCTCGCGGGGCCCACGTTGCTCCACCGACGTACTCCTTCCTCCTATATATACCTACGTACCCCCAAACTACCAGATACGGAGCCAAAACCCTAATTCCACCACCATAAATTTCTGTATCCACGAGATCCCATCTTGGGGCCTTTTCCGGAGCTCCGCTGGAGGGGGTATCGATCACGGAGGGCTTCTACATCAACACCATAGCCTCTCCGATGAAGTGTGAGTAGTTTACTTCAGACCTATGGGTCCATAGTTATTAGCTAGATGGCTTTTTCTCTCTTTTTGGATCTCAATACAAAGTTCCCCCCCTCTCTTGTGGAGATCTATTCGATGTAATCTTCTTTTGCGGTGTGTCTGTTGAGACCGATGAATTGTGGGTTTATGATCAAGTTTATCTATGAACAATATTCGAATCTTCTCTGAATTCTTTTATGTATGATTGGTTATCTTTGCAAGTCTCTTCGAATTATCAGTTTGGTTTGCCTACTAGATTGATCTTTCTTGCAATGGGAGAAGTGCTTAGCTTTGGGTTCAATCTTGTGGTGTCCTTTCCCAGTGACAGTAGGGGCAGCAAGGCACGTATTGTATTGTTGCCATCGAGGATAACAAGATGGGGTTTATATCATATAGCAAACATGCCCGTGCGTTGCAACGGGAGAAAAAAATTCACCCCTCATACACACACTTGACGACACAGCAAATCCCTTGAAATCTTTCATGCTGCCACGCAACAACAACATGCTAAGTGGTGTTGTGAAAAAACATAAATGTGTGATGATTTTTGAAGTGTACTCAAGGTGTTTAGAATTCATTATACAACACAAATATCTACCTAATTGCCGGTATATGTTTATGCATTTGATGTTGTTTCTCGGTGATGCCCAAAAAATATTGCATTAGAATGAAAATAGCAAAGTACGTTTTAGTATTCAATGATAGCATGTGCATAAGAGCATTATTTTTGTCATATATGTGTTTGCATATATAAAAATATATGTGCATTTGCAACCATAATTCAATTCAAGACTTAATTTGGTTGCAAACATATCGGATTGCTCCACAAAAAACAACCAATCTATAAGGGTATATGTAATAGGCATTTCTAAAATATCTCATCATATAAAGAACGTATTATTTAAGTTTGCACCCTGAACATATTTCTAAAAATTAATGATATTTATAAAAATTAATGATATTTATAAAAATTAATGATAAAGGAATATTTGGAATCTACACATTTTTCTGATGAATTATCATATATGACATGTTAGATTTGGAGTTAGGGTTTGAAAGATATGAAAATTTCAAAAAGTATTTGATCTTTTGGAAAAAAGGAAAAGGGTGGGGATCGAACACACAACCTCCAGCGTGGTAGGTGAAGGCACCAACCAGTGCGCTGTGTGCATGGTTATTCATAAGAGAGGATCTCTTCCTTTTTAGCTATGCCCACCGCAGACAAAACAAAATAAAACAAACCAAACGTTTTTCTCACTTACCGGTGGCATTGGTGGGTAATAATTTACAACTTTAGGGGCAGTTTTAATGACGGACGACCAGAAGCACTATTTGCTTTATTGTTAGGGGAAGATTGCATGAGTTTATCCCTCTACATCATGTCATCTTGCTTAAAGCGTTACTCTGTTCTCTTGAACTTAATACTCTAGATGCATGATGGATAGTGGTCGATGTGTGGAGTAATAGTAGTACATGCAGGCAGGAGTCGGTCTACTTGTCTCGGACGTGATGCCTATATACATGATCATACCTAGATATTCTCATAACTATGCTCAATTCTGTCAATTGCTCAACAGTAATTAGTTCACCCACCGTAATATTTATGCTCTCGGGAGAA
This sequence comes from Triticum aestivum, assembly GCF_018294505.1. Taxonomy (NCBI): domain Eukaryota; kingdom Viridiplantae; phylum Streptophyta; class Magnoliopsida; order Poales; family Poaceae; genus Triticum; species Triticum aestivum. The sequence goes on along the minus strand of NC_057806.1, from coordinate 69,186,816 downwards.
GCCTCCAGTGAAACCTATGGCCCTCGGGTCTATTTTCCATCATATTAATCTTCCAATACTTAGTTATTTCCTTTGCCATTTATTTTACTTGCATCTTTATTTCTCTTTATCATAAAAATACCAAAAATATTATCTTATCATATCTATCAGATCTCACTCTCGTAGGTGACCGTGAAGGGATTGACAACCCCTTTATCGCGTTGGTTGCGAGGGACTCGTGCGTGGCCTCCTACTGGATTGATACCTTGGTTCTCAAAAACCGAGGGAAATACTTACGCTGCTCTACTGCATCACCCTTTCATCTTCAAGGGAAAACCAATGCAGTGCTCAAGAGGTAGCAGGCACGGGAAAGTGCCATCAACATAGCCATGGAGTAGATGGCTGCGGAGGAGGGAGGTGACCTGCGCCCGCCATATCATGAAGGAGTCCGATGAGAGCTTGACAATGATCAGATGGCCAAAGTGGAACGGGCCGGATGAAGCGACGCCATAGGAAGTCGACGACGAGGGAGATGAAACAAGGGTGGAGGAGGTGGCGGCGAGGGAGAGTGCGGAAGTCGATATATCAAACCTAGTCTGATACAATGTAAACCTAGATGGGTTTTTGCGAGAGATCGGTTGAGAAGGCAATGCTCGACACCAATATGGTGCGGCATACACATCATATATATAGTTATAAAACCTTTCCTAATTACAAGGGATTAGATTAGATCCTAACTGATTCTTGACAAACACGTATTCTATCATGGCGTAGGTAGAGTGTGGCAATATGTGACAACAAATTCCACAATAGTTTTTTTCTTTTCCTTTTGCAACCTGAAACTTGTATTACTCAAACCCCGACAGAGTTACAATGAAAAGATGCAAGTTCCAAAACTCTAGGAGGACTAGAGGGTAACCAAGTCATAGTTCTCCCTTCCTCTCTAGCAAAAATAGCCAAACAATTTCTAACTTTATTTTGGGGTCTAAGGATACAAGTAATACGAGTTTCACGGATGCTCGTCATATACTTAATGTCTTTGATTAGATAAGCATAAATTGATCTACCATTGTCGCTGGACTGCACAAGCTTGATCAATTCATCATGTGCTTAATGTCTTTGATTAGATAAGCATAAATTGATTTATCATTGTCGCTGGACTGCACAAGCTTGATCAACTCATCATATGCTTAATGTCTTTGATTAGATACGCATAAATTGATCTATCACTGTCGCTGGACTGCACAAGCTTGATCAACTCAAGGGAATGCACCTCCACTTCGACAGACAGCTCGGTTCTCATCAATGCCGATGATAACCCCTCCATACACGCGCTTAATTCTGCTTCCGATGCATCTCTACACGGGAACAGTTCTACATGCTGAAATCACGGTGGCTCCCGACGCATCTCGCAACACCATACCAGCACCCACCAAACCATTCGAAGCGAATGACCCATCCGGCAAAAGTTAGGATGGACGCATGAAAAAGCCGCAATACACGACATTTGGGGAAGCTCACGACGGCACAAGAGAATGTTCAAAAAATATGCAGATGTAAACATACGAATACCATAAAATTCATACCTACGAAGATATAGACCGGTCAACGAAGATGAATATTCTTTTTCTTGCGGAAAATTTTGACAAATATTTGTGAACAAATATATGGTACAACAAATAGGACGGCAACTTCTCTTAAACTGAAACACACTGCTTCTATATAACTGAGTTTTCTACCAGTAGAGAAGAACACATGGCAACGGTTCCACTGCTGCCCTCCATTTGAGCTGTCCGACGAGAAAACGAGCGCTCCGGTGCACCGAGAGCCGTTCGTTTTCTGATCGGACGGCTCAGATGGTCACCGACTTGGTTTACCACCGCACCTCGCGGTCCACGATGAGCATTTGGTCAAAATTCGGGTTGAAAATTTCGAACGCGTCGAGGCCTGCGCAGAAGAGGACACGCCTCGTCCCCCCGCCATTAAAACCTCGGCAGGCCGCGCATTTAACGCGCCATTACTGCTGCCTCCCTCTCTGTCCACGCAACGCAGGCCCACCACCACCACCACCGCGGCGCGCGAGGACAGTGCACGGCACCGGCACCGGTGGGGTCACACACCACCGCCGGAGCCGGCGGTGGGAGGTTTTCTTGGGGTCAGCGGCTGAGACGGTCCGGCGAGAGCAGCGCCTCGGGGTCCCCGCACCGGAGCCGGCTCGACGCGCGGTTGCTCCGCCTCGCCGCGGCGATGGACGGGGGCTCGGAGGACAGGGACATGAAGAACCCGCCTCCTGCGGGGGCTGCGCCGGCGCGGCGGCGGGCGAAGGGGGAGGACTTGCCCGCGGCCGAGCGGAACGAGAACACACGGGCTGCGGCCGCCGCGGAGCCCCCGACGCCGCCGAATGGGGACGGCCAGCGCTTGCTCCAGAAGCTCCGGCCGCGGCCGCTGGCGCCGTCCCCGCCTCCGCCGCCCAAGCGGTAGCGCCAGGAAGGGGATGCTGTGGACGCGGCCTCCGTGGCGATATTTCGCTCGAAGCCGAAGGAGTAGGAGCGCTTGAGGAGGAAGTCCCTCGGGTTGAGCTGATCGGGGCTGGCCGGCGTGATCTCCGGCAGGGCGCCGGCGTCGTTTTGTGGAGGCGGCGGGACGGGGTGGAAGAAGAGGAGGTCGTCGAGGCTGGGGCGAACGCGTCGGGCGGAGCGGAGCGGCGAGGAGACGGGGGGCGGGAGCGCGACGGCGGCGCGGCAGAGCGGGCAGGAGGCGTGCGCGCGGAGCCAGACGTCGATGCAGTCGGCGTGGAAGGCGTGCGCGCACAGCGGCAGCGCGCGGAGCTCGTCGCCGTCGGCGAACTCCAGCAGGCACACGGCGCAGTCGCGGGCGCCGGCGCTCGCGCGCGCGGCCTCCGCCTTGAGGAACTGCGCCGAGGGCAGCGACTTGATGGCCGCGTCGTCCAAGCCGTACGGCGAGAAGGTGTGGTAGAAGTTGTCGTAGGTGGTGAAGGACGCGAAGGAGTCGTGCGCCGGGGAGCCGAGCGGGAGCATCAGCAGCCGCCGCCGCCTCCTCCACCCACGCCACCGCCGCCGGACGGCTCGGACCACGCGCCTGGCCAGCCGCGCGTAGAGCACCACGAGCAGCGCAGCCCCCACCACCGCCAGCATGGCGATGAGCGGCGGGCTCATGCCACCCCCGCCTCGCCGCGCGCCCGCGTACGCGAGCACCGCATTAGGCTCCGGCGCGGGCGCAGGCACGGGCGCCGGTCCAGGCGACGCGACCGCAGAGGGAGAAGGCGGCGAGCTGATGAGCCCGCCCTGAAATGCCGCTGTCGGGGACGGCATTGGCGACTGGTACGGGGACGGAGAGGGCGCCGGCGCCGGCGAACCGCCCGGCGGCGGCGGCGGGCGGTGCGCGTGCATGGCGTTCTCCCCGCTCTCCCTTGCCTCTGCTTTCTCACCGTCTCAGTGCGTAGTAGGAGGAGGTGGAGGAGGTGCGCACATGGCAGCAGCGAGTGGAAGTGAGGCTGCGGCGCATCATTGGTGGGAACTAGGGAGAGTGTGGTCGAGCCGAGTGCGAAGCTCCACCATGGCTACACACTACACTCACGCTGGTTGGTGGCATGATTTATTACGAGTGCCAAATGCATTCATTTCGCCACCACCACCACTGGTACTAATGTCCGTCCTTAAAAAAAAATTGAGGCGTGGAAATCACCTTTGTGTTACAAAAACACATGGAGGCGGGGAAATCAAGGGTTTTCTTTTCGACTGAAATCAAGTTTTCTTTTGTACTCCAGTTTGTTTAACCTGAATAGAAATAATCATGCTTTTTTTTCTTTGAATTGCAAATGACTTTGTCAATTCAAAATGTGCGGGGGTAACATATGGATAGTAACATATCATTCAAAAAACAAGCTCCCTCTGTGGAGATAGTAACATACGGATAGTCTGAGGCCTGGAGTTGCCTTTTGAAGAGCATGATCTTCAATTTTTTTTCCTTTTCTTTCGCGAGTACCCCTTCAAGATTTGTTTCTCATCCTCCATGTCCGAACTCTACACTTGCCTAGTGGCTCTTCTACACCACGATCTCCTTCAAAATTGCACCGGATAGAGGGAGCTTGAATTAATATCATTTACCACTATCAAACAATCCATAGCCACTTGCGCATAGTAATTCAAGTGAATGACATTCATTGAAGATACCACTTCAACGCAGGCCATAGCTTTTTAACGAAACCGGATCGAAAATTCCCTCATAGACCATCGCCAAAGCACTTGATAAATCCCATGCTAGTGCCTAAAAATAGTCACTGCTACACCCTTTGATGTCTCCGTATAAAATAGTTGCATCTACGTTGATTTAATTTTCAGCATGCCTTGTTTCCACCTAAGAGCTCTTTCTATGAGGCCCAATCCGCCTCACAAGCGACTTCTTCTCTCGCGTGCCAATCTCCGGGTCATATATGAATTTTGTATGAAGGCAATTCGAGATATCGAGATATCTCCAGAGTTTCTTGAGTAAGAACTTTTCGGTTTTCTTGTCACTCCCGTTCGAGGGTGACCCCGACCCCAGCCGACGACATCCTTCTTCCTCACCCTTCTCCATGTAGCTGTCGAAAATAGTTACCGGGAAAGCTTGTTCTCAGACATGCAGTGCCTTTCTCTATTGTTTCAAGTCGGCAAACCTTCGCTAATCGTTAGGCGCATGCGGTCGAAGGTTGCTCCTAGGGTGTACTCCTCGGATGTGCTAATTCTCGGTGCTTAGGGCCGCCTTGTCAAATCGTGGGTGTGTGCTGATAGTTGCAGCGAATATGTGCTTGTGTTTACTGTAGAAATGCTTCGTTTTCTTTGTTTTAGCTTGACTTTGATATGCTTTGTTAGAGGTTCTTCGATCATACGGTGCTTTCATATGCACCCCAAATTACAAATGCCAGTAGAAAGAGTTTTTCAGCGCCCTAACCCTTGAGTTCACACTCATCAATAGATATACTCCCATCTTCTTGTCAGGACCCCAATCTATGTTTTGTGGATTTGGGGAGCGGGATCGCCTTGATGGAGGTGAACTAGATCTCATTATGGGAGAAGAAGGTAGAACCCTACCTATAATGATTAATTAGATTAGGAATAAACTTCTTCTTCCATTACTCATTATTATACGAGGCTTAAATACTCGGGTTCAATTTACATCGGTAAAAGATATTAATGGTCACTACTATTCATCTCAATAGTCTGTGATGCTTTTATCCACTTCCATCTAGTTCGTCCGTTAATTGACGAGGTGATGTGAAGGAATCGACACTTTAAGGTTTAGTCCTGGGCCCGACACTTCTCTTGTTAACTAAGATTTACAATTTTCTTTCTCCACTAATCCGACTGCTGCTAGAAGAAGCATCACATCGGTCACGCCTTCCAGATTGGATATTCCAACCTTATGTGCAAAGGTCGATTGTGTGCTAAGCTCGCACTTGCAAACTACGACCCACTTTTTTTAACAAACCCCAAATGAAGTAGCAAGAACGCAAATTGGATCCCCATGCTTACCTCATGGGGAATGCAAAAATTCCACCATCTTTGGCATGGACCTTGTGAGCATAGGAGAAGGAGGACAGGGTCTCTCCTACGGAGGTTGACAACAAGGGCATCACACAAGGCAACAAAAAGAACCATCGACCAATGAACCACCCTAACCACCCAAATCGCACGACATAGACAATTTATTGATTAATCTGAAACTCCAGGTGCAGAGCTTGACGTAGAGGTACAAAAACTTGACTGATATTTACCAATGCCAGCAAGTATCGCCCGAGATCTCTAGATTGAAAGACCAAGAGCGTTGATTCCCTGTTCTCCTTCCCCAACATCCCCGAGGACGAATAGGCAGCCAACATGATGCCCATCCCACCCGATTTGAGAGCACACTGAGCTTTATTTAGGAAGCCCTGACTAGATCCATCCCTCTCTGACACTGTCCATCATGAAAGACGACTGGACGAAGGGACCTATCTTTTTTGACGCGACTCACACGCGCGACAACAAAACTCGACTTTGCATCAAGCCATACTTCGGCATAGCGCCACATGCCCCATGGGCAAACTCAACCCTAGATCTCGGCCTAGCAATGCTATCTATATCAACATCCGATCCTCCACACCCGGAGCAATAAGGGATGGAAGGTGGAATGGAGTTGCCAATTTTAAAGTGAAATTATATGACCCACTCACAGTGAATTTTCACCATATGTCAACAGTTGAGCTGACGCCAATCATCCAACCATATCCATTAAATGTCAACTCTTGTCCAACTGGGAGAGAAGAGAGAAGGGCCGGAAAGAAAAAAACATTTGGATGTGGTGGGTCCGAGACTGAATTGGTGTGTCTGAACTGTTTCAAAGCTCCCCTAGCTTTCATGTTGGATTGTGCGATTTCGGGCATCCGCCCATGGCCGCAAGCATTCGATGATCTGCCATGGATGGATAAAAATGCTCTGACCATCCGATCCAAGGAGATCTGGGGGCGTTGGCGTGACGGAAAGAAGTCCAAAATCGGCAATGGAGTTGGCCGTCGAGTGGACCCCACCGGTGAAGGGCCCGGTGGCAGAGTAGGCGTGAGCTGGCCCAAAACTGATGTATGGGAGCCTGTCGTTTATCTCTCTGAAGAATAGAAAAAGTCTGCATTTCGCCTGTTTCTCTCGCCCCCTTTCGCTGATCGCTGGGGCCTCACAATCAATCGGCTACTCCCCTCTCCTCTCGCGCGTGGCGAATTCCCCCCTCCCTCCCGCACGCGGCAGCGACCC
>NC_057806.1:69168491-69179622 GCF_018294505.1 Triticum aestivum | reverse complement strand
AGGGTTCTATTGTGCGCGCCGTGACAGGTTCATAGGGTGGGTAAGTTCGTGATTTCTCATGATGCGGCGGGCGAGAGAGTTGAAATTGAGAGGGATAGATGTATCAGGAGAGGGAGAGAGAATTAGAGATTCAGAGCTGAGAAAATGATAGTGGATTGATCTTTCCTTTTTGTTCCTGAATAAGTAGGGGCTTAGGTCTTGTATTAGGAACTTGATGGACCAATTTGTAGAAAAAACACTCACCTTAAGCCAGCTTGCATGTTCTCTTCTGACTGGGCAAGAAAAAAGTCTCAACTTCCATAAGGAATTAAGGATCCATGGGTACATACAAATCAACTTTGCACAAGCAGCTGCAGTACCAAATTTGCACTAATTGACACGAATCAAGTTTGTACAAGGAGTTAGCAAGATTACGAGCCTGCTTGTTATCCGCTGAAGCTTTATTTCTTGCCCAATCACAGTTCATCGTTTGGGCTGTTTACTCCCAGGCACAATCACCTTATTTATGAAGGGTAATTTTGACAGCGCCACTAGTTGACTCTGATGCACATGCATTTGCTAGCCTTTTAGCTTGCACACCCTTCTCCAATCTACATGTTTCTGCATTTGCACCGTCTTCTGCTCTGCTGCTGACGACAACTTCGTCCTCCTCCTATACCCCTGCTCCTGCATCTTACCTCTTGATGCTTGCAAATGGACAAACTTTGTGTGGATCTTTTCCCTTTCCAGTTTTCATGTCATTCATGGAACCATGTCGTAGCAAACTGACAATGAAAGGGGATTTGAGGAAACCCATCTGTAGACAATTATACAACTTGCATAGTAACAAAGAAGAACCAGTTTGCTTCTGGGGGCTATTTTGATGGAACCAAGTTAGAATTGAAATATTACCTTGTAGAATATATATATTGAATCATATGTGTAATTAAATTTCTCCCTGGCAGGGATTGACCGACTGGTTACCAAGTGGCAGGGATTATATCCCCTAGTGGAACTAATCCCGGCAGGGATTGGGTTGATTCCCTCCCTGCAGGGATTAGTTCCTACTTCCTAGTGGAAATAATCCCCAGCAACTGAACATAACCTTATTGTGGTTCTGATGCCAATTAGGGATCTTGGTTGGATCTTTGGGGACGGAAGGTGTGGGTTTGCGGTGAATGTAATAGGTGATGGGAATAGAAAGTACAAAAGTTCTTGTGAACTTTTGGCGGAAGATAGCATTTCCTGTGGTCATTGGAAAGATATGTCAGAGGCTAAATTTTCTTTAGCTTTGTTGTGTTGTTGCCTGTAAACTTCATAACACAGGCACGATGCCATATGATTGGGCATGCTGCAGTAAGCTAACAGTCAGCTGCAATCCATGGTTTCTTGCACATTGCGCCTAACTGGTCGGACCTGTCCTGCATAAACGTAACCTGCCAGAGGTACGGGTACCCTATGTTTGGTGTTATTTGGGGCAGAAATCTGCAAAGATGAGTTTTGGACACACCATACTAAATCTTCAGCAATCTTGTTGTTCCTTTAGAGCCCCATGGTTAGGACTTAGGAGTTTGTTTAGTAGGAGCAATGTATTCCTGCATGCTGCTCAATCTTAGTTTGGGATCAACCGGCCAACTCTACATTTTTAATTATGATGTTGCATGATAACTGAGTTGTGATATTGCCTTGCGCTTGTGTATATGCATCTATCCTGCTAAAGCTTTGTATCCTGCCATACTTTTTGGTCCTTCCTTGACATTTATGCTAATACTATTTTGGATTAACCAGCAATGGCATCATCTTCGGACCCATGGATGAAAGAGTACACTGAAGCATCTAAGCTTGTTGACGATATAAGTTCCATGATTGCCGATAGAAGTTCTCTTCCACAATCAGGCCCTGAAATTATGCGCCACACATCAGCCATTCGGAGAAAAATAACTATTCTTGGGACTAGACTGGATAGCTTGGTGACATTGTTGTCCAGGATTCCGCCAAAGTCACTGTATGTTTCGACTACTTTTATCTTTATATAACATAATACTGAAGATCACTAGAGTTCTTACATTACTGCCATTTTTGTGTCTCACAAATCTTGACAGTTTGTTTTGGAAGTTACAAAGGAACATAGGACAGTAGAATCTCAGAGAATTTGTATGAACTGTTACTTAATCCATTATTTGCATGTTCGATGTATCCTTAGAATCAAAATTCATCTATGGTTTACCTTGTCTTATGTCAATAATATGTACTCCCTCCGTTCCGATTTACTCGTCGTGGTTTTAGTTATGACGAGTAAATCGGAACGGAGGGAGTACATGGGTTGGCTGCTTATAAGAATAGTCTAGTGAATTCTACTCTTCTAGGCGCTGTCAAAGAATCATTATAATAAGGTGTGCAGTATAGGGAAGAGGTTGCCATGCTGGTTGATACAAGTTCTGTGTGAAATGTGTTTCTAGTAGAACCTTCTAGTTGTGAGCTGCCGGAGAACTAGGCCTTGGCCTCCGACGGTCAAGTGCCTTGATGGCAACCCTGGCCGATTGGAGCACAAGGATAAAATAGGGGATGGGGGTAGAAGGAGTAAATCAGGGGCAAGAGGCCTCTTATTTATTGCTTTCTGAAAAGATAACAAGGCCTAAGTACCCGGTGGTTAACAATAACTAACTCATGTAGCAGATAAGATGAGGTTCTAGACAAAGAGGTAAATGGAGATAGACTTAATTGAATGGCGTAATAAACTTAGACCCCCACACGTAATAGTAGTAGTCTATGTCAAACAAGTTTACTGCTGCACCTGTATAATAAATTGAGTACTCATATAAATTTGTGTCCAGCAATTTTTACTTGCTATAAAAAAGATTCATGTAGTCATTTTAATTATTTTTTTGCAGCACTGACAAGGAGATGCATAAGCGCCAAGATGCACTTTCCAACTTGAAATCTAAAGCAAAACAGATGGGGACAAGTTTCAACGTGTCAAACTTTGCCAACAGGTTTGTTCTGCATCTCAGTACTGAACCTAGAATGGTCTTAGCCTGCATGAATGCTCTCCTTTTTCTCAGGGCTTAAAAAAATTACTTGAATACATTATTTGGTTAAAGTTTCTTCAGATTATTAGCATTTTGTCAGGAATAAGTATATATAAAATATGCATTTATGCTGTATAGGGAGGATTTGCTTGGTCAGAGTAAGAAAGCAGCTGATGATATGAGCAGAGTTGCTGGGTTAGACAACCAAGGGATTGTTGGCCTCCAGAGGCAAGTTATGAGAGGTATTATTGGTGTTCATCTAGTAGTTTGTTTTAACAGTGGAACTTGTCAACTATATAAACTGAATTTGAATTCACAATTAGCTATTTGTGCCAAAGCACGCCTAATAGACTCCACAAGTCCTGTTTCATCCCATTCTTACTTGCATTTTGTATTGGTTGGCACATATATTTACATTCTTGAATCATCAGCATTTGTGTAGGTGATAAGCATCGCATGGTAGCTAATTCATTTGTTTTAACAATTTGCAGAACAAGATGAGGGTCTCGAAAGGCTGGAGGAGACAGTCCTGAGCACAAAACATATTGCATTAGCAGTCAATGAAGAACTTACTCTGCATACAAGATTGATTGTTAGTGCTTACTCTCCAAGATTGATATGCATTTGTGTATCTGGTAATGTTTGATAATTGCTTTTCTCCATGTCGCAGGATGACTTGGAAGATCACGTCGACGTTACAAACTCCCGTCTTCAGGTAGATATCTTACTACTATTTGATATGAATTAGTTCTGCTCACATGGATGTGCATTGACGCGACTCTCTTGATTCAGCGTGTGCAAAAGAGGCTTGCAATTCTGAACAAGCGCGCCAAAGGTGGCTGCTCATGCATGTGCCTAATGCTCTCTGTTGCTGCCATAGTGCTGCTCGCGGTTATCGTTTGGCTTCTCATCAAGTACCTGTAAAGAAGCGTCCTGCTGCGACCGTTGTTCAACGCATCGCTTGTTTGATACTCTGTTGAAGTGTGCAGTCTCTTTAAAGATATATACGATGGTTTCCATGGCGGTCCTTTTTATAGTGTTTGGAACGGTTGTATCAATATGTACAAGGTGTGAGGCTCTGGCATATGCCCAGAAATACCTGTGTGGACAATTGTGGCCTTTGTAAGTCTCTGGAGGGAGAAATATGTACATTTTGTGCGAGGGTTTATATGCTTTACCTACTGTTTTCCATTGTACAAGTGTGCGCGATTTTGTAATCTGTTTGTGCTTGGGTGCCACTAGTGCAGGGCAGCTTGCATTGCGAAATCAGATCCCTCTCTTTGGGCAAAATTTGTGGCGACTTGTTGTAAGATGGTCCGTTGGTTTCACAATGTACGCCTCGTCTGATATCGAGGGACGCACAAAATTTGCTGCCGCTGAAGAGTGGATCATGAACGAAGCTAGTGTCGTTTCAAAATAAATAAATCCTCCAGGACGCTACTGAGACAGTATCTCAAGATCGTCAGCTACCGTATTAAGAATAAATATCTTAACAAGCTTCTTGATTGGATCGAGATTAAACTTTGAGATCAAGCTTCTTGATTGGGTTGAGATTAATCTTTAAGCTCAGTTGATCAGACTACAATTTTTCTGCATCATGTTACCAACACAAGGAATTGACTGAATTTCTCTTTATCTCTTTTTTTGCCTTTTCCCCTTGTAAATATGTTACCTTTGCTTAAGAATTCTTTTACCAATAGATCTTCTAGTTTTTGGGAGGCTTTAATTCCAGATTTTATTTCTCAACTTCTTGTAAACGATATGTCTATTATTTGAGAAATAAAGTTTTTACCCGTAAAAAAAAATGCTACCTTTGCTTTATATATGTAGATATCACATAACGATTGTTCCACGGTTGTAGTGTCAAAAAACAAAAGACCAGTGCATCCAAGCGTGTGGATGCTTTCATACATTCTAAGATTATTTTTTCAGTAAAACTACACGTACGGGGAGTTTATAGGCTCTTACGGGATTGATCCAATGTGGCACTTTAGTTGGGGAATCGCGCCACCTCCCTGAAATTGGAAGGAGCCCGTAGCTTGTAGGAGGGTATGTCCAGCAATGTTGTTATTTTGTTGTTGGGTGAAGCGATGCCAGCTTTCCATTGTTGCCAACGAACATTGTGCACATGTTGCCAAAGGTGCACAAACCACAATATTTGTATCATGGCGGAGGCGACGTGACCTTGAGAACGCCGGCAATGAACATGGTGTGCATCTCGTCAAAGACTCACAAGTCACGGGTACTCAGTCTGAGATTTGCATGGCGACCAGTAAAGATCTGAACATATATTTTTTCAATAAAGGCCACTAAAATTAATCGGTGAACAAATAAAAGGAAATGGAGAATACAATGCCACGACTTGTAATCATCAAACAGGCAAGCATCTAACTTGACCAAGGTGCCCATGGAGTTGTTAGGACATATCAGCGTTGCAACGGGGTAAGATGCACTTGTTCTGAAGGCTGGTGACGGTGTCATAGATACATTGGCTTGCCGGCCTGATGCCGACGCAGAGCTCCATGATTCTCCGACTGCTGAACCGACAACCTTTCTTCATCTCGCCCGCCCCTTCCTTGCACCTCGTGGGCACGAGGTACTCCGGGAAGAACTTGGCAAGGATACGACCACTAGTAGAAAACAGGGCTTTGGTCCAGACCTAGCCAGCCCATTAGTCCCGGTCTAGTCACGAACCGAGACCAATGAGGGCATACGTCCCGGTTCGTGAGCTCAGGGGGCCGGCCGGGCCTCGGGGGGTATTGGTCCCGGTTTGTCTGGACCCTTTGGTCCCGGTTCTAGACACGAACCGGGACCAATGGGCCTCGCTCCTGGCTCACATCCATTGGTCCCGCTGTCGTGGATCTAAGACTGACAGTAGAATGACGGGTAAGTATGAGGAGGCAAGATCCTAGCTATGAAGGAGTTGTACACACGAGTTTTACGAGTTCATGCCCTTCTCGGAGGAAGTAACAGCCCTACGTCTCGGTGCCATGAGGCGGTCGACTGGATTATATGTGTGTGTGAGTTTACAAAAAGATGCGAACCCTTGTCCCAAAGGAGGGGTGGCTTATATAGAGTGCGCCAGGACCCCAGCTCCCCTCCGTTACACAGGGTTCAATGCTCATAAAGGAAAGGCGTTACTGGTAACGTCTACAGTAAAGTGTCATAAATGCTCATAATGCTATGGTTTAAGTCCCGACCGTTGCAGAGTGGAGGGTTCCTCAACTTCTGGTGGTCGAGTGTCTTCAAGGTGGTCGAGTGAGCGCGTCTCCACGGTCGAGTGGATGATGGTTTCTCTTCGACTGCTTCCGATTCTTTGTAGGGATGTCCTTGGGGAGGGTATGTTGGACTGGTCCATGACCCTACCCTAGGTACATAGCTTCATCATTAGCCCCCGAATGGATCAGGGTTTGAGCGAGGAAGGGGTTGAGAACATTTCCGACCCACTCTTTGTGCTATGAATATGCCTTGTCCTGGAACAATGAGTTGAGGTGACGACGTCGACTCCTTTCTCAATCGCCTTGGTCCATTCCTGGTTGTTGTCGAGTGAACTTTCATGGTAAAATTCCGAATGATGATGTAGAGGGTGCTTGTCTTCAGTCTGACAGGTTGTTCTGCTCTCCACGGATCTCGCGGGATTCGAATTTTGGGAAGTGCACCAGACGGGCAGAACCAAGGTTATCGGGACGGATTAGGCAAGTCTCCTCGATCTCCGCGCCACCTTTTTTGCCACATACTGCGCGTGACTGTTGCGGGATTTGTTTAGATCGCTTGGGTCCACCAGTCAGCCACTCAGTGAAAGGCCTTATAAAAGGTCCCGGGCCAGGCCTCTCCTCTGCGTGCTCCCATTCTCTTTTCTCTTTCCCCCGATCTCTCCGCCACTCTCGCTTCTGCTTCGTCGCCGGACCTCTGTTCGAGCTCGACCCGTCACCATGGGGAAGGAGAAGACGGCGGCGCTGGAACGCGCGAAGAAAGCGACCGCGAAGGCGAAGGGCAAGCGGACCAGCCGGGGCGGATCCTTGTCGAGGTCCGGCCTGCTGGCAGGCTGGATCCAGGGCGACTGGATCCGCTCGGCAGTCACGCAGGACGACCTCGACGACCTGGTGGAGGGGGGATTGATCCCTCACAAGTCGGCTTGGCTCCCGGGGGATGAAACCGAGCCACAGCCTAGAGAGGGTGAGTGTGTCCTCCTCACAACCCACATAGATCGCGGATTCTCACTGCCTCCCCACCCTTTCTTCTGGGGTTTTTTGAACTTCTTTGGGGCTCAGCTCCACCATTTCACTCCGAACACCATAGTCTATTGGCCGCTTTCGTGTCCATGTGTGAAAACTTCTTGGGATGTCGACGCACTGGGGGCTTTTCAAACACATCTTCACTTGCCGTTCCCAGTCGGTCAAAAAGGCCAAGTCGAGTGACGAGAGGACGCGGGTGATCCAGATGTGCGGTGGTCTGGGGATCCAGATGAGGAGCAAGAGTACTTTCCCAGCCATGATCCTTCCTGACTCGGTCCGGGGCTGGCAGTCAACTTGGTTCTACTGCAAGGATCAGCCAACCCCTGGCCAGTCGACCCAGGCGCTGAGGAAGAAGGGAGCGGGGGCGAGAGAGGCGAGGAGCATTCGGAAGCCGAGGAGGACAAGGAGAGCGAGGAATCGACTGATGAGGAAGAAGTCGACTCGCCTCCTCGCAGGGAGAGGAGGTCCAAGCACACTCATGACCCGGCAAGCGCTCCGGACTTGGTGGCTGCGCCAATCGGGCAGTCCTCGAAGCGCCCCAGGACGTCTTCCCCGACGCCGACTGAGAAGGCTCCAAAGCAATCTAAGGTCGCGCCGCCTCCAGCGCCGAAAGTGCCGAAAGCCATCTCCTCCAAACTGCCAAAAGCTTTGCCCAGGATCAAAGTGACCGTTGCTACTATCTCCGGGTAACCATCTGACTTGTCCTTCATGTGTATTCGATTAACTGGGTGTAACCGATTGAATGTGGGCCTTTGCAGTGCTGCTACGTCAGGGACCTCTTCATACCAGTACCGGGACGAGGAAATGGAGGATGCGGTAACCTCTAACCCAGGTATGAACTCTTGCGATTTAGATTCTTGATCCTTTTAGGGTCGAGTGGTTCACTTGGGGTCGAATGTTCTGTCTTGCAGCTCCACCCAACATCATTGATCTTCCGGACGACGACGAAGATGTGGCTCCTAAGCCTAGGAAGAGCAAGAAGGTAACAGCTGGCAGGGTGGCTCGGTAAGAACCAACTGCAACGCCTCCCGTCCATCAAGCTGAAGACGCGGGCAGGGCCACTGTGACATTCGCTGCACCCTTGCCAAGTGGGCATCCCACGCGGTCGACCGCGCCTGTGGTTACTTCAACTATCCAACTCCACACCACGGAGCTTCAAGCAGCCGCACCTAGGTCGTCTGCACACTTTTTCACCAGCTACCCCGTCCCAGACAACCAGTCGGAAGCGGCTGCGGAAGCCATCTGACAGGTTGATATGATGATGGAGCGGGTGAAGATAGTGCACGAGAGCAGTCAGGCTGCCTACGACGCTAGTGCCGCCCTTCGGGCCAATGTCCAGGTGAGTAGACTTTCCAACCGGTTTTGTTCTCGAAAAATCTTCTTCTGCACAATCTCATGTTGTTCGCGTTGAATTAGAGCACCCACTGGGTGTCGCTGTCGTTTTTGGTAGTTTCGCTCTTCCACTCGGTCTGGGCGAGTGGGACCAGAACTGGTGGGGGCACACTAAGTGCACCCACTGGGTGTAGTCCCTGAGACCGCGGTCGACTGCTGGCAGTCGACTGTGGTCTGAGTTCTTCTTTCTTGACGGTGCAATTGTTCAATTTTTCTTTCTCTCTTTTTTTTGCACTCGACTCCGGCGGGCCGGTCGAGTTGGATCAGAACTGGTGGGGGCATGCCAAGTGCACCCACTGGGTGTAGTCCCCGAGACCGCAGTCGACTGCTGGCAGTCGACTGGGGTCTGAATAGCTTGTTGCCCACTTCTTTAGGTTTTATTCACTCGGAAATGAACTGCCTTCGAACCTATCGATCGATCTGTCTCTTGCCTCCTGCAGAAGTCTTGTACTCTTATCTCCAAGTTTGCCGAACTCGAAGAGAAGCAGAGGCAACTCAACTTAGACTTGGAATTGGCTCATCAAAATCTGAAAAAAGCTCAAGACGAGGCCGATGGTATGGAAGGTAACTGATTGCCGACTGAACTTCAATATATCTCTTTGATCTCTTCTTTGATTCGATTAATTACTTCTTTGCAGAGAAAATGAAGTTGGCTCTGGACAAGAAGGACTCGGACCTCGCCGCCGCGCAAAAAGCAGCCCAAGACAAAACCGCTCTTGCAGACAAGAAGCTTGCTTCAGTCGGAACGCTTGAAGGAGAGGTGAATAGACTGAAATCTTGTCTTAATGAAGCTAACCGCGAAGTGACCAGCCTGAAGAAGGACAAGGTCGTCCTGAACGAAAAGTTGGAGTCTGCGATCTGCAAGAGGAATAACACAGAAGCTTATCTAAGGACCCTCGCCAAGAAGCTTTATCTCGCGCTGGAAGGTATTTCTTTTAATCCGACTGTGTTGATGCTTACAATCGGATTTTGCTTGGTTGATGAACTGACTTTTGGCTGCAGAACTCTGCCAAGACTTCGACGAAGAAACTGGAAGGGTTGAGACGGGTCTGGACCCTATCGCTTCCCCATTCTGCGATGAAACTGCGATGAACATGCTCCGACTAGAGTCCTGTATCGCCAGCGCCACAAGCTACCTCGCACGCCTGAAGGAGGTTGTCTCTCGAATCGACTCGACGCTTTGGCCGGGGGCGACGCTTCAGAATGATCTAGAATCTCTGATGACTCGACTGAACGAGATCCCTGACCGAGTGCAAGAATGGAAGAAATCCTCCGCCCGGTGTGGTGCTGATGTGGCGCAGTCCCTGGTGTGAGTCCATTGCAAGGAGGCTCGTGAAGACAAGCTGGCTGCGATCAAAGTCGCTAACACCAAAAAGCACGACTTCCAGTCCTTCATGGAGACTTTCATTGCTGCCGCCACTCGGATCGCTGATGGGATCGATCTGGACTCATTCGTGGAGCATGCCAGCCCTCCTCCGGCCGAGTGAACAATCTTATGAAACTTGGATACGCTTTAAATTTGCCTCGGAATGCCGAGTGGTTTCTGTAACCGTTAAACTCCTTCGGGCTTGGTGCCCGAGTACTTTCGATTTGCTGCTTGGAACTTTTTTAGGATTTATCTGAATTTGGTTTATCTCCGAATGTGCTTGTGTTTGCCTTCGGATGTACTTTGCTTGCTGCACCTCATCGTCCTTGCGGATATGGATGGAGCGGACGTTGTATTTGTGCCGCACCTCCGAAGGAGAAGGTTGCTGTCGACCTGCACCTCGTCGTCCTTGCGGATAAGGATGGAGCGGACGTTGTATTTGTGCCGCAGCTCCGAAGGAGAAGGTTGCAGTCGACCTGCACCTCGTCGTCCTTGCGGATAGGGATGGAGCGGACGTTGTATTTGTGCCGCAGCTCCGAAGGAGAAGGCTGCAGTCGAGCTACACCTCGTCGTCCTTGTGGATAGGGATGGAGCGGCCGTTGTATTTGCGCCGCAGCTCCGAAGGAGAAGATTGCAGTCGACCTGCGCCTCGTCGTCCTTGCGGATAGGGATGGAGCGGATGTTGTATTTGTGCCGTAGCTCTGAAGGAGAAGGTTGCAGTCGACCTGCACCTCGTCGTCCTTGCAGATAGGAATGGGTCTCAAACTTAGGCGAGTACTGGACTGCAGCTAAGCCCCCCCGAGTGGGAGGATTGCTCTCCACTCGGTAGGATTTTTCCAAACTTAAGCGAGTGCTAGACTGCCGTTAAGCCTCTTAGTGAGAGAACTTAGGCGAGTGCTCGACTGCAGCTAAGCCCCCCGAGTGGGAGGATTGCTCTCCACTCGGTAGGGTTTTTTCAAACTTAGACGAGTGTTGGACTGCCATTAAGCCTCCTAGTGAGAGAACTTAGGCGAGTACTTCGACTGCAGCTAAGCCCCCGAGTGAGAGGATTGCTCTCCACTTGGTGGGATTTTTTCAAACCTAGGCGAGTGCTGGACTGCCGTTAAGCCTCTTAGTGAGAGAACTTAGGC